>NW_025935622.1:0-12428 GCF_000764305.2 Hyalella azteca | reverse complement strand
ATGTTGCATTGTTTTTTGTTGCATTGAGATTTAATTTCTTTTGATAGTATTTTTGAATACTATGCGTCTCTATACATAATTTAAATCACTTTTCCTGTTAAGTTTGTGTACTTACATACATTAAAATACGATTTTTCAAGTGTACGAATATTTATTTCCCCCCACTGTATTTCATGTCAGTTTGAGAGTAGGTACATATTTTCCATACTGGCTGAGTAAGAGACCTCGATTATCAGCATGATTTGATCATAGAAGCATTTCTTTATATTACATTTGGTCATGTTAATCAAATTCACTGATTTCACTTCATTTCTTTTAAGGGGACCGGCTCAGTGAAAAATAAAAAATTTTGGCTTTTCCCACTTTCTTGGCTAATTTTGTAACTGCTGAAAAGGCACATCTAATGCAACAAATTGCATGTATGTGTGTGCTCTAGTTTTTGTGTAAAGCTATTTCAAAAATATAAAAAAAGAACATTTTTTAACAATATGCACAAAGAATTCTTTTAAATAAATAGATTCTCGTTAAGGATCTATAGATCCTTACTCTCGTTAATTACAAATTTGTTTGAGCTACAAAGTTACCATCGTTTGAAAGCTACAAATAACAGACGTTCAACAAAGCTACTACCATGGATGTACATGCAATAATTTTTGCTTTATGTAGTTTTGAACTTTTATAAAATGACCATTTAATAACAATATTTACAAATTTTCATTTAAAATGGTATTTATAGATCATTATTTGCATTAATTGCAAAGTGTTACCACTCGCTTGAAAGCTACAAACAATGTGCGTTCAAGAAAGCAAATACCACGGATGTGCATGCAATAACTTTTGTTTAATGCAGTTTTGAACTTACATAAATGAACATTTTATAGATATCAATATAATAAAGTTGCATTTATAGCTTATTATTCACCTTAAACTGGACAAGAACATGTCTGAAGACGCATGCTGGTACCCTAAATGCAAATAATTTTCAATGGGGAAGCTTGGGCTACAATATCAAAAAACTTTTTGGAATATTCTTCAAATTTTACTTTATTTCGCTCCCCTGAACAATTTAAATATAAAAAAAGCATCTTAAAAACTTTATAACTCCTACAGTATTCAAGCAACAGCAATGAAAGACATATCATTTGATTCATAAAGACCATACCTAGCAACTCTAGGAGCCTTTTTTGTATATGTGCATGGTTTGACTTATATATTGGAAGGAGTGGAGTGGGGTGGTGAGCTGAAAATGAAGAAAAATGAAAAAAAACGTGTGTAAAAGAAAAACTCTGAGGAAAATCAGGGCTCCAGAGCCACTAGATAATTTTGTTACAAATTGAATGTAATGTGTCTCAATATTGTAGTGTGTGATTTTCAAAAGTTATAGGTACATTTTTTTGAGTACCCCCTTGCTTGCTGTTTTCTATTAATTTCACATTTTCTTCCATTTTTTCAAAATTAGTAAATAGTTTTTCCTTTTACCTTTAATGTACGTGTGTGAAATTCAACATAGATTGGTTGGTAAATGTAGAAATTTTTCAGGGACCAAGCTGGTCCCATTAACATAGAAGTAATAGGTTGAACTGATCATAGAAACCAAGTAATTTAGTAAGGCACTTTTTACCAATAACTTGAACAGTTTTCAGTAGTTACTACTTCATTGTTTGTTTAGGTACAGGATTGTAAGACGTCATCCAATTAGATGCCTAAACTCTCAATTTAGCAGTATTGTACTCCAGAATGACTTTTAGCTGGGCTTGTGTATCACAGTAACATTTTGACTTAACTGGAAGCAATATGATATTAGATGTATAAATATGACTTCTCAAACTCCATTGCATATTTTTTAACACGTTGAATGCAGTTTCCAAAACTGACAACTGCCCACTGGGCAACTGTTTTTAAGTTTGAATTGAAACTTCCAATTTAAAAATGTGAATATGATTTTTCTGGTATTCAAATAAACGTGTTAAATACATTTTCTATTATTTCAAACCTTTTTATTTATTATCAATACAATGTGCTAAAAATGGTAATAATACCAAATATTGAGGTTCTTTCAAATATTGCATACCATTTTTATAAACCAGCCTGCAGTTCATTTTGCAGCTTAGGAGCAAAGCAGAGTTTTTTTAGACATGTCCTTGAGTTCAATTTTGAGTGCTGTTAATAGACCAGCAAAGTATCATGGATACCAGCATTATCTTACATAAGATATTGGTTTTATTCTTAAGTAGATGAGGAAATTAAAAATAAACTGATTGTAGGTAAATGCACAAACCTTGCGCAGACCACAACAATGCTACAGAAATAGTGGACAGGCAGTTTTTGCTTCAGCACACGGGAGGCATTTAGTTTTAACAAGTCCTGCCCAACTGGCAGCTTAATTTGAGTGACTTGTGTTTGGAAACAAACAAAAATACTTGAATTATGACAACACCATTTTGTTTTTTGATCAATTTTTGGTGTCCACTTGCTTGACTGGGATTTGCAAAGGGTGCCACTTTGTGCTAGACAAAACTGTCATCATATAGGGCTGTTAAAAAAAGATAGTGGGAAAGCAAGCTAACAATTCTTTGAGCATGCTCTCTAAATTTCAAAGCTCTGCCAATAGTCACATAGTAATGGTGGAAGTTGCAAAGAAACGAGTCAACTCCCTTGTGACTGGCAGTGACAATAACATTTGGTTATGCTATATTAATAAAACTAGTGTTATTAATTTATGATATTATTAATTTACGATTATTATTAATTTATTGATTGGTTAAATTAAATTAAATTAATTACATTTATTTATTTTTATTAAGTATTTATTATTTATTTATCATTCATTCACCATTTATTTAATATTTTTTATTATTAATTAATATTAATTAATAATATTATTAACAGTAGGTATACATTAAAATGTGGAACATAATTACATATCCTAGACCAGTGGGTGCTAGAGCAGCCCCTGCACAACTCAAGTCTCAACTACTTTGCCTTTGTCTATATCTTAGGTCAAAATCACCAAGATTGTAGTCAGGAGCATCAATGATCATGATGTCTTTACCATGAAATTTGGTAGGCACTGTCACTCATTCAGCCAAAATTAATGTTATTGTTAGCAGTAAAGTTTTACTATGCAGACATTTGTTTTTTAAATATTAGCTAATTTTATATTGTAACCCTTCTACCCCCCATTCATCTATCTTTAATGCTTTCTATCAATGTTTAAGTACCTCTCATATTGTTAGAGAGCACTTATGGTGCCAAAACCATGAAACTGAAATGTATTCTGTTTAATTTTGCCTGTTGCTGAATTTATACCATTCATATCTATCAGTCTATTGTTTCTCCCACTCACGTGCAGTTAAATTTTCAAACAAAATGTTTTATTTTTGTTAGAATAGATAACTTATAACAAAAGCTTTCTAATGTTACTAAAATCTTTGAAATTGGCTCATAGGAAACCTGGAAATGATAGTTTTAAAAAAAAGTGGGCAATATTTGTCCATTTTTTATTTTGGGACATTCATGAATAAAGGGAAAATTATTAGCTTTCTCACTTTTATTTGTATTTCACTAAAATTTATATGGTATTTTTCTAGATTTTTTCTCTTTTTAGATTTATAAATTTTAACTATAATCTAAGTAAAAAAAATTTTTTTGCACATACCTCATGATTCTAAAAAATCTATGGTTTGCCAGTCCATAGTGCAATTCTATAGATAATATAAAAGAACATGGTCTTATGACATTTTGGGCCAATCAACACTTTTTTATGGACTGTTGCTGGCACCGCACAACACAGCAACACCTTCCCAGGCAAAAGAAAACTGCATACTAAATGAACAAAAGGGGCAGGCCAGCACCATGTCAGCAGCAAGATGCAGCAGCTTTGTTGAAAATTTGTGAAGTAAAAGGCTTCAACAAACTGCAGTTCAAATCCTTAGGAGCCTATTTCAGTCAAAAAATAATACAAATTTACATTTCTTCATGGATTTCAAAGCTGTTAACTTTGAGAAACTTCAAAGCATCTCTTGCGTTATAATACTCCCTAAATAAATTTTAATTTGGCTATAAATGTCATCCAAAAACTGAATGCTGCAAGGCTAGGAGTGATCAGTCTTCAAGTGACATTTATATCCAAATTTCAATTTATTTATCAAGTATTTCTTGCATGAGAATTTATCAGAGATACTTTGAAGTTTTTCAATGTTAACAGCATTGAAATCCATGCAAAAACATAAATTTTTAATACGGTACTTTTAAAGCTGAATTACGCACCTAATGACATAAAACAATACTTCATTCTGGTATTTTATTTCCAAAATACTCAACCAAGCTTCCACAGTTGCTAGCACAGCTTGCTGCCAACACTGCCCCACCCATTTTGGACCAAGGTGATCCATTTTGATGTATTGATTATTGTGTAAAAGTACCTTGAATTATTGATTCATTGAAAAATTTGTGTATTATGTATAAACTCATGCTACAAATCTATCATAAAAGTTGTATCCTCCTATTTCCAGGCTTTGTTGCTAGTGAAATTCATCCCGTGAAATGATAATTTTCAAGTAAAACGTTAAAACTCATCACATGAATTTTCCATTACTGTTTCATATCAACTAAGTCTTTGGTAAAAAGTTTATGTAAAAGCCATATAAAAAATGAAAAAATAATATAAAAATTAATATATAGTCAGATGGGGCAAGACAGGACCGAAATCACTAACAAGCCTGAAGCATCTATACCATGAATAACAAAAAACCCTAAACCTATCACAAGGTGTACTTATGCAATGGGCTTCTAAGCTACAACTCAGACGTTTTGCATCTAACATAGTTTTCTGTACAGATTAAAAAAAGTGAGCTGGTCCCATCTTACCCCAATGGGGTAAGATGGGACCAGGCTGGGGTAAGACAGGACCAACTGGTAATTCTTATGTTGCAAGGTTTTTAATAAAAGTACAAATCTGATATTCTATATTATCCATCTAGAAAAACACTTTATTTGATTAAACAACCACTTGTTACTGTTCTGTGTTGCAGGAAGTCAACTCTAATATCAGTCACATCGAAATTTTGTCACGAGAAAATTTTGTTAAGCATAGTAATAGTGGGTTTGCTTTGGTTCATTGTAGAGCACTGCTAAATGCTTCATGTATATTCCATTAGTGTCATTGTCTGAAAAATTTATCAAATTGGTAATAAAACCAATGGATAATAACTTGAGTGTCAGATGTCATGTGTTTTCTTGCTAACTGAATTTGTGGTGCACTTGTTCAAACATAGCTCAATCCCTCTCACAGAGTTGTGATCATAATTACGTATTTTCCATGTTTCACACTGCGATTTTTCCCCCAGCCAATCTTGCACATAGTTCTGCAGCACACTTATGGGAATAGACATACCCATTTTCTATATCCCTTTGATGCAATTTAAAATAGTGCACTACATTTCTCTAATTAAAAAAGCTAACAAGTTATAATGAAGTTTGAGCAAAAGATAAAAATTTTGAGCAAAATACTCCATGTACTACAAATAATATGTGCCACAAGGCGTGCCACAAGGAAGCGTTCTCGGGCCTATTCTATTCGTTGCGTTTATAAACGATCTGCCAGAAGCTGTGTCTAGCGTTTGCTCGATGTATGCTGACGACACTAAAATTTATAATATGGTGAAGAATACGTCGCAAAAAGTACAGTTGCAAGGAGATCTTGACAGGCTGGTTGACTGGGCTGATAATTGGCAGCTGCGTTTTAACGCTGACAAATGTAAAGTTATCCACCTTGGCAAGAATAATGAACAGCAAGATTACAGTATGAGAAGACACGGTTGCAACGACAAAGTGATGATGTCGAAGTCGACAATGGAAAAGGATTTAGGAGTTAATATCGACAATGAGTTGAAATTTTCTACGCATATTGAAGGTCAAGTTAATAAAGCCAATCAACGACTTGGACTGATCAGACGCTCTTTCGAGTTCCTAGATTTAGAAATGATGAAGCAGTTGTTTGTTGCTGTCGTGCGCCCGAACCTGGAGTTTGGAAACGTCGTGTGGTCACCGAAATTTGAAAAGGACAAGTTATGGAAAGATCGGGTTCCAAAGGCCGGATCCCTTGTGAATCAAGTCACGAAAAGTTCAAGAATCGGCAACAGGCCATGGGCCTATTTCTTCAACGCCGACACTTCTATTCTATTCTATTCTAATATATTCATTTAAAAACTATTTTTGATAAACTGTAGGGTAATAGAGGACCATTTGTGGGGTAAGACAGGAGCATTTGTGGGGTAAGATAGGACCACTTGTGTGGTAAAGCAGGATCATTTAGTGGTCCTGTCTTACCCCATGTCCGGTCCTTTTTTACCCCATTTTAGAATACATGTCAGACAGTGATGGTAGCAGGTAGAAATGCCTAGTATGTCTAAAAAGTTGCCTATTACTTGAGGTTACCTGCCTAAATCCACAAACCTGACAAAAATTTTTTTTGTCATTAGACAGAGCTTATTTCCCAAACAGGGTTAACTATTTTGGGACCCTTCTTTACATAGGTTGGATGAAATTGTTGTAGGGTGAAATTCTAAAAATTAAGGTTCATATATTATTTTTTATCCACCACCACCACTTTTTTTATCCCAAAATTTCAGTTAGGATAGAAAGGATATTAATAGGAGGGATTAAAGTTACACTTGAAAGAATCAAGAATGAAGGTTGCAACACTTCAAGATTTCAATTAGGTTAAATATTAATTTATTAGCAATTTGTCTTCAGGTCAAACACAACAAATTAACATTTATGAATTAATAACAAATCACACCACAAATAAGAACTGAACATGATGCACCATGAAAGCTATTTTGTGGGAGCAAAATCTCATACATGTTCACACACTGAAAGCAAATGAGCAACTACGTTTTTTTAATTATGGTTGGCAATGCCGACGCCGATGCCAGATGTACGGCATTTCCAACTGAAATATTACGATATGTAAGTAATGTAGTATTACAGTACAGTTACTATATGTACTATTACAGTAGTTTCACAAGTGTATTCAAGAACAGATTCTGAAATAGAAGCAATATTTCCATTCTTGTACATAAACAGGATCAATAAATCACAGGTCTACAAAATCCATTCATTGTCATTCAATTTGGGATGTATGGATGACAATTTTACCTTCATTCTTATGATGCTCATTTTTACTGGCTGCTGCTGTAGAATTAAATGAAATAAAGAACATTACAAATTAAATTTCATAATATTTGATTTAATTAATATTATACCACATAGTACATGCTGTAGAATTAAATTATATTAAAAATGTTTAATTGAAAATTGTAATTAAAATTTTTAAATTAAAAATTAAATTTTATTTAATTACATTAAATTATTTAATACACCTCATGGTACATGCCTAAGCGCTCAATGATTTATTTAATGCAATATATAGTCAGATGGGGTAAGACAGGACCAAAATCACTAACAAGCCTGTAGCATCTATACCATGAATAACTAAAAAACCCTAAACCTATCACAAGGTGCATTTATGCAATGGGCTTCTAAGCTACAACTCAGACGTTTTGCATCAAACATAGTTTTCTGTACAGATTAAAAAAAATGAGCTGGTCCCATCTTACCACATAGGGGTAAGATGGGACCAGGCTGGGGTAAGACAGGACCAACTGGTAATTCTTATGTTACAAGGTTTTTAATAAAAGTACAGACCTAATATTCAATATTGTCCATCTAGAAACACATTATTTGATTAAACAACCACTTGTTACTATTTTGTGTTGTGGGAAGTAAACTCTAATATCAGTCACATTGGAGGTTTTGATACGAGAAAACTTTGTTGACATTATATGCAGCCATATGATCCCTTTAGTCTTTTGAGCAAAAAATATGGATGATGTTATATAGCTGGTATAGTTAATTATTATTTTATACTTTACTTTTGCTAGCAACAATAAGAAGTCCAAGAAACTTGCAAGAAACTCCAGTATTTTAGCAATAATGCCTTATTCAAGATTGAAATCTTCAAAGAAATTTGGTGAGAGTGAGCAAAAGATAAAAATTTTGACTAAAATACTCCAGTTACCGGTACTGCTTAATAATATATTCATTTAAAACCTATTTTCGATACCTATACTGTAGGGTAATAGAGGACCATTTGTGGGGTAAGACTGGACCATATGTGGTGTAAGATAAGACCGTTTGTGGGGTAAAACAGGATCATTTATTGGTCCCGTCTTACCCCATGTCCAGTCCTTTTTTACCCCATTTTAGAATACATGTCAGGCAGTGATGGTAGCAGTTAGGAATGCCAAGTATGGCTCAAAAGTTGCTTATTAATTGAGGTTACCTGCCTACATCCACAAACCTGGCCAAAAAATTTTTTGTCATTAGACAGAGCTTATTTCCTAAACAGGGTTAACTAATTTGTGACCCTTCTTCACATAGGTTTTCTTTAAAAATTAGCCAGAAATTCAATATTTGCAGAAGAGGGTTGAAACAAACACTAAAATGACAGGCAATGATTGCTCTAACATATTCTTTTGTCAAATTAAATTTAGTGCAATTAGAATGCACACCATGGGCTGGTCCTTTCTTACCCCATGAAGGCTGCGATCCTGTCTTACCCCATTTGACTATAATTGCCACTTCTGAACAACAAACATTTTCTAAAAGACACAAGAATTTCAAAAAACTCTCAATGGGAGACTAAATCATTCAGAATCTGAAGTGAAGTTATTTTATTTAAACACTATTGACAAAATAGATAAAAAACATTAAAAATTCATGTCTGGATATATATCAATAGGTGTTTAAATTTTGAAAGAAGTTCTAATCATTGGAATCTCAGTGTGGAATGCAAATCGAATTTATTTATTGTGAAATCAAACTCTACATTACCAAAACAAGGTTTGTGTGATACACACATCCCGCAGCTCAAACCATCTTGGCAATGGCGTCGTGTCATATGTTAACATTACAGCATGATGTGCCATATGCTATGAAAGATTTGCAGTTTATCATTAAAGGGTTGCTAGATAACATAAAAAACTGCAAACAAAAAAAAAGTCTGCAAACAAAAAGGTCCAAAAGGCATATTACTCAATATATACTAGTATATTTGTAGGTTCTGTAGTAAAAATTCCATTTCTGTTTTATAGCAGTTTTTAAAATTTAATTGGGAAGTACCCCTATCATACATTTTAGCCAGTCAATGCAATTGAAAGATAGGAAACCATGAAATTTGTCAGGAAAAAAGACCGTCTGGCAACCCTGGACTACATATATGACCCATTTAAATTTTTTCAACACCTTTTATCAAAATAAATTTTACTATACTAGTTAGGATCCACTGTGCACTGTGCAGAGAGTGGATGAATATTGCAAGATCTTTGGTGACACTTCAGTAGCAAAATTTATGCCTTCAGAAGATCTTGCCGACACATTTAGATTGAAATTCTTTCATTTAATATATTTGTCAGTCTTCGACCAACTATTTGAAAAAAGTAAGGTTTCCGGTATGTTGGATTGATCAGTATGCAGTGAAGCTTGTCCGGAAATTAGTTGTGATGAGTTCCCACCAAAAAATGTAAACATCAAGTTTACGATTACGTAGTTGCGGTCACATTAGAGTGGTCAGACTGCATTATCACATGTTCAGTTGACACTTGCTGTACAATCGGAGTGTTTTTAGGGTAAAATTAGTT
Source organism: Hyalella azteca (assembly GCF_000764305.2). Lineage (NCBI taxonomy): Eukaryota > Metazoa > Arthropoda > Malacostraca > Amphipoda > Hyalellidae > Hyalella > Hyalella azteca. The sequence goes on along the minus strand of NW_025935622.1, from coordinate 2,724 downwards.
ATTTGGAGTAACACATGTTTTTCATTACTCAGCGTAAATGGCTTTTCATTAAAAATTACCAGGCGACGCATCTTAAAATTACCCAGCGATGCTTAGGGCTTAAAAACCCATATATTGGCGACGCTGCATCTACCCTCTGCACCATGGGTTAGGATTTACTAATGTGACGTCGTTCGTCACTCGTCAGATTCAACGCACTAAGTTTTCCTATCCTCATCTATTCTTTCTTAAAATCTTCACTCATCCCGGCAAACTGTAATTGAAGCCCAACTCACAGTTGGCAAATTTAAGCATAAGAAATTAAACGTCAACATTAGGTATACCTGGCCTAACTCATTGAAGCTCAGAAATCTTAAACGTAATTATCGTCAACTTTGTCGTCTCTTCTTCTCGCCTGCCAAAACCACCTCGTGTGAGTAACAAATGAAATATCGCGGTCATGCCGACATAAACAATTCCTGTCATGTCAGTTGTAATTTTGTTATCGAGAAGTCAAATAAGAACGTTCATCTATCCTATAACGTTCAGTACTAAACAATATCTAAAGTCTAAACAATGTGAGTCTACCCCCTGCTTAGTTTAAGTTTCATGTATGTCTATCTCGACCTATTAACTAATATTAGATCTTATTTTCAGCTTACGTCACTCAGCTTACGTCACTCAAGTATATGAAATAAACGGGAGAAAACCAACTTCGATTTTCCCTGCCCCGTTGAGCCCGCACACGTTTGTGTCAACTAACGCATTATACTTATTATTCCGGTACCGGTAATAGTGTCTAGGAAAAAAATCAATATAAATTCTCAATTTGTATATTTTATAAAAGTACGAATGAAATAATTGTACAAGATGAAGCAATCGGAGTCAACCTGTTAATTACTATTAAACAAAAATATTTTTTTTTAATTTCCAAAATTGTTTATTCTGTCAATATTATATATTCGTGCATTGTGTCCAACTTTAGCAAAATGTATAAAATTTCAGATCAATTGGAGAGGTAAAAGAGTGTTAGATATTGATTATACGATTTGTAGCAGACAGACAAACAAACATGTTGAAGAGAACTTGGAGAAGTGTTGTGAAAATAAATTTTATTTGTTGCTATTCATTATTGACAGGTATTAATATTCAATTTTATAACATATGACAGTGAAATGAACTTAATGAAGCATATTTCAAGTCTAGTATGACTTACGTATAGATTACAGGCTTACAGCAAAAGCAGCGCCACAGCCGCGAGCGAATGAACTATTTTGTTTAGTACGTTCTACTAATAAGATAAAAATTTCAAATTCTGTTTAGGCACAGTCTGTTAAAGTGTTCGATGAACATATTTCTAGTACTAATAATTAATTCATTTATTTATATGTGGCCGGTGGCCCACAAAATTGCTTCGTCACGTCTCGACCGCAGCTCGAACCGGAATTCCAACAGCCACACTCGCAACACAGCTTCCACTGCAAACAAGGGAGCGCTATCGTAGCCCAAAAATTTGACTCTTAAATCAGCCCAAGAGCCAATGCCAACCCTCTACATGCAATAGAAATAGTCAGTCTAACACCTATGCAGCTGTTCTTATTTGCCTCATCTCGCCACACCAGCTAGAAACAAGCAATGCCTCAGCCCACAAGCTGATACTCCAAACGGATTACGCCCAATAGCTCTTACACCAATGATTTAAGCCCATACCATCACTTCTTACGAATGCCGTAAGCCACAGGGTCCGCAGACCGCACCAGACTGCCGTAAATGGAAACGGCCCCGCACCGGACTGTCGCATCACCTTACCCACTTCGCAGGCGTAAGCCCAGCCCTGACGCTCACCAGCATCTTCTTCCTCCACACATACCCCCTTCTCTCCACCTTTCCGCGAAAGGGTTAGGTTAGGTTAGGTTAGAATTCTTCCGCAAGCTGGTACCGAAAGGAGGGGGAGCAGGGGGTAAGCGTGGAGGTTTAGCCTCCAGAAGAACGGACAGGCTGGAGAGGTAGCAGTGTACTGATAGCACTGTGGCGCAGGGCGTTCTTTATCGAAAGTGGGGAAGGGGCTAGGCTGCATGGAATAGAAATATTTTTGGGATTAGCGTGTGGGTTACGACCATTGTATTTGCGGCCTGCAGCTCATTGGCTCGCTGGTTTACATCCATGAAGGGGTTTGGTCCCTCTGGCTTTCAGCAAGTAATCATGTTGGCTAATTTGCTCTGCAGCATGCTTGCGCACGGGGAGAAGTATGAAAATTATGCTGGTATTGGGCAATGCTGGGCTATTTCAGTCGTCCCTCCCTGCCATTCGCAGGTGAAGAATATCTCGTGGCATAACACGGAATAAAATCTTCGTAAAAAGTTGAAAAGCTCTAAATTATAATGCAAGAAGCCTGCCATTACAGGTTGATGACTACGTGGGTTGCCCTCAACCTTCCCGCCACCTCCAGACTGTTGGTTAATGTTTATGAATATAAAATTATAATAATAATTAATATTTATGAATATAAAATTACTCACTTTAGGAAATTCCTTTCATTGACATAACAGCTGCGCTGAACTCTTGGCCGTGATTTGCGATACTTTGGTGCGAGTCTAATTTTGAGACATAACATAAGACATAACATAAGACATAACATAAGGCATAACATAGACATAACATAAGACATAAGATGAGGCGTTGCGTGCGAGAAAGCCTGTACTTTGCGAATTGTGCGCTACTGAAATACAATCTTTAAGGATACTT
>NW_025935621.1:22164-24118 GCF_000764305.2 Hyalella azteca | reverse complement strand
TATAGAGCTTAGCCGTAATTATCTCCATAGAATTTTGTGAAGGGACCCCACCACCCTCCCCCCTTTCGGGATCTGTCGTGAACGCATAAATCAACGTACAGAGATGGTTCCAATGATCAGTGCCGTTCGATGCGACAGAAAGTAAGCTTTAAGATGAGCATAAAAACCGGAAAAGCCAAAAATTTCGACTTTTTCCCCAGACGCTCCCCTTAACACTAGGTCTAATAAAAAATTTCACAGCTTAATGCTCGCATCAACAGAATAATTTTATCGGATTCGATTTTAACAAGAGCGTTAAACGCAAAGTTTTAGCAGGGTTTTCACGCATAATTTCGTCCAATCGAAACCGATCTTGGCCTTTTTAACGTGATGCTTTTTATTTACATTACGCTCATGTGAAAGCTGCCATAATTTTTTGTCTCGTTTTCATTTAACAACGACAGTTTGCGGATGGCGGTGGATGAGTGGCGCAATGGGAACGCAGGTATTGCTTTGCCCGAGGACGCGAGTTTGGGCCGGCAGAGGACTTGGGATGGGCCTGTGGCCGCGGCCTCCGCNTATTTTGCTTCACTTAGCTTAATTTTTTTTCTGTATTTTTCTTACAATAAAGCTTGAAAATTTTCGTTCTTTAAAAATCAAGTTGTTACGGTTTGTTTCAAGAATGCTTCAATATAATGATTGATAATCCGTTGGCGGTAATTCGCTTCGTTCTTGATCACATTTGCCCGTACCTACTGATATTATTTTTTTTTGCAAAATGACACTTTTTTCGCTAAAAAGCGGTAGTCTACATACTGAAAGTCTCATCTTGGCCATTGGCTACGAATACTAGTACGGATTACTTTCTTATCACAAAATGACATTTTTTTTCGCTTGCAAGCTGTAGTCTACTGACAAACTCTCGCATATCGGCCTATGGCTTCGAATATTAGTGACAGTTGATGTATCTGACAACAAAGTTGACATGAAGAACATGCCATGGCCTGAAGAAACCCTGTTGATTGGCTGTATGCTAATTAGAGTTCTCATAGAGCAAATAATAGCTATTACGTTTCAAGACATTCGTGTTGAGTTGCAACCGGTTGGACCTGATTGTATCTGCAAATATTTGTGTGCAGAGACGCTCTGAGTGGTTGGTTGTTTTCTGAACTTCATACGGGCGATTACTAAGCATACTCTAATTACAGCTGACGTAAGTATAGGGTCTCATTAACGACCTTACGACTAGTTAGGCGTTTTGATAATTTGTACAACCGAAGATCTACCGTGATAGGTCTTCAGTGCCTACATTGAACAGTGCAGTTAAGGCTCGGCTAAAAACCAAGAAAGAAGCCTACAAGCGTTATTTACGAACTCGCAGCGAGTCTGATTATAACCTGTATGCCAGAGCTCGAAATCAAGCTAAAAAAGTTTGTCGCACTGCAGTGAAAAACTTCGAAAAAAAATATTGCTAAAAATGCAAAAAATAATCCGAAAGCCTTCTTTTTGTACGCTAGTTCGAAGCGTAAGTCAAAGGACGGTAGATCTGATTTGAAAGTAGACCAACGAAAGATTTCCTCTGATTAGGGCAAGGCTAACGTTCTTAATCAGTTCTTCAGCAATATGTTCACAGATGAGGACTTGAACAGTATTCCAGATATTGAGGAGCGCCCAGTCGGCTCGAAGTTAACATGTTTTGAAATACACGAAGAAGAGGTTCTCAAGCGCCTGGTAGCTCTAAATCACAACAAGTCATGTGGACCAGACTGCTTCCATCCCAGATTGCTCAACGAATTAGCAACCGTTCTGGCCAGCCCATTGACAGTATTCTGTATTCCTTCGAAAAACCTTGAACGAAGGAACTTTGCCGTCCGACTGGAAAGAAGCTCAAGTAACACCATTGTTCAAAAAAGGTGACAAAAGCAGCCCCGGCAACTATCGCCCTGTCAGTCTGACAAGTGTTGTTTGTAAGCTG
>NW_025935621.1:0-22023 GCF_000764305.2 Hyalella azteca | reverse complement strand
TGCGCTGCAACTTCTCCACGCGACAAAATTTCTTCTCGCTTCGAATCACCGACATGTGGAACAGCCTCCCCGATGACATCGTTGGCGCTCCAAGTATGAACGCGTTCAAGAACAGACTAGATAAAGCTATGGAAAAATATATGTTCAGATTTGAAATGCCTAGCTCCTTATCGAACCCGGTGGAAGTCTAGTAGCTACTTCAAACTATCGTCAGTCATGAAAATATCCGGTCAAATGACACGATTTTAGATCTGTGAACAAGGCACGAAAAGGAAAAGAATTGGCGACAGGCCACATCAGGCCTACGCTTCTACGCCGAGATCACTATGTTATTAGCGGGACCAATCGTCTAAGAATGAAAGGTGTGACGTTTCGTTTGTCTTGAGCAGTCTAATTTGTGTTTAAATTTGGTAATAGTTTTTACGGCACGTTTCCTTGAGTTCAAACGCAGTCGAAAAGAATTGACTGGTTTTGTTTCCGAAGCTGTTATTGATTTTAATTGTTTTTTACTTTACGAAAATGCTCACTTCATGAAGCTTCCCAAATGTGTTCGCGAAAAAATAAATAAATGCTGCCGAGACTTTGTAAACGTTTCGAATTCTTTAAGATGACTGAATCTTAACCCTCACCCGCCTGATATGAGTAACCGGAGCAATATTGTCACGAGCCTATGCTTCCCAAAAAGGATACGTTCTAGTGAGCGCAAAATGACTTGCACTGATGGTTGCCGCCAAGTACGACAACTTTAAAATGTTCTCTGGTTCTTACAAATGTCCTCAGGTTGCTACTCTCAATAGTTTACGGGTAATTCAAGTTGAAAGTTATGTTCCCGGAGAGTGACATACGGCGGTAGAGGGTTAAGCTGTCAAAGGATTTCCGCTTTTCACTCATCTAGGGATATTTCATACGTCTCCCAAAGCGTGGAACCTGCTTAGGTATACTTTTAGTGGCGGCACCATGTGGCAGTAATGACAAAAGTTTATTTGCAGGAACGTGGCAAAAGTATTCTACTTCTTCACTTTGTTGTGGGGCTGCACCTGACTCCTCCCTAGCTCATTGGGTTCGCCCTGGACACAGGCTGAAAAATCTCCAAGGCTGGGAAAGGAAGTCGTTGTAAAATGCATTAGACAAATGAAGAAGAGGATACTAATAATTTCTTTAGACATTTTCGAGCAAAAACTGCTAATTTCACAATCGTGACGAGATTTTGAGACGACTTGTGTCTCGTACTCTAATACTTTTGTTTAAATGGTTCGACTAAGACCCCGTGTGCATTGTTCATTCTGAGATGTCGTTCTACCGCAGCTGCAACCCCTTTGACTCAGTCCATGCGAGAGGAAATTGACAATAACTGCCAACTGATTTTTTAATAAACCGTCATAATATCATTCATTATTAGCAAACTTAATACGGATAAAATATGAGAGAAGTGCATTCATTTAGTAAAACCGTACAATTTGGAATGATGATAGATGCAACTTAGATCCTCGCTCAACAAACTGTACAAAACACCAGTTAACTCTATGTCTAATAAAAAAATTTCATGGCTTAATGCTGGCATCAACAGAATAATTTTATCTGCTTCGATTTTAACAAGCGCGTTAAACGCAAAGTTTTAGCAGGTTTTCCACGCATAATTTCATCCAATCGAAACCGATCTTGCCTAATTAGCATGATGCTTTTTATCGACATTACGCTCCTGTGCGTGTTATCATAATTTTTTGTATCTCGTTATCATTTAACATGTTAAACGCTAAGTTTTAGCAGGTTTTCCATGCTCAAATTTTTCAAATCGAAACCAATCTTAACAACAACGAAGGTATTTATTTATTCACAATACACTTCTGTGAGAGTTGTCAGAATTATTTTTGTCCGCATGGTTTTTACGTATTGCTTTGGCCCCCGTGTGCGCCCAACTAACTACGGACTACAAATAATTCTGACAACGCTCGCAGGAGTGTATTGCGAATAAACAGACTCGATCGAACTCAATCGACAATTCTACGGACCCGCCTGCGGACTCGCGCAACTAGGCCACTCATAATTCCTTAAATACTTAACGGATCTGTATGAATTTTGGAATATGAGTATTAATTATCGATACGCTGCCGCAGGAATTATTACAGATTTTTACATGTAGCGGGGTCTGAATTATTTTCGTCCTCATGATTTTTACGTATTGCGTTGGCCCCTTTGGTTCGCTTAACTTCTGACTACAAATAATTCTAACAACGCTCGCAGAAGTGTATTGCAAATAAACAGCTTTGCTGTTGACCATTTCAAGATCAGTTTAGATAGGGAGAAATTATGCGTGGAAAACCTGTTTTGGAAATTTGTTCACAAAATGGTCTATGTTGTGCCGCGAAACTGGTCGGAAAAGTGTCCACATGGGTCTTTAAACCCGTTTGCGTATATTCATCGAGCTACGCTCATTACTTCGCTTCGACAGATATTTTAGGCTCATTGAACTTTGAAGACAGGCAGGAAAAGTGTCCGAGAGGTTTTCAACTAGTCATTGCACAAATAATTGATTGGAACGATTCTTCTAAGCTCCTAAGGGAACAAAAATGTTTTCCGGATAATTAGTAGCTGAAAAATATTCATTATTTATCCACATCACAAACTATTTTTATTTATTGTAATTTAATTGGAGTGAATCATTTAGAAGTTATTATTTAATTTCAGTGCTACTGTAAAAACAAATTGCTTCTTCACAAAAATTAGAACCATAATTTAAGCGCAATTTTAAGTTTTCAGGAACACCGAAATCAACATTGTGCAACATTCGCTCTAAATCACGTTTTCCGCAATTGAAAGACCTAATTGCTGGTATGTGACTGGGTCCTGTGGAATTCCTGCTCCGTGCTCTTGCTCTACGTTCAACTCTACCTCGAGAGTACTGAAATAGTGTGGTTGTGCAGTGTTCCTATCTTGAATAGTGCGAAATGGCTTCTGATAAGATCGAAAGGATGCTTTGAAATGAGGAAAAAAAATCCAGTGGATCTCTCAGGCTAAGAAATTGATTAAGAAAATAACCAATGAACATTTGGCTAGTAATATGGCTCTGATAGAAACTGACCTGCTCGACCTCAGAACGTACCAAATTGAATTGCGCAGCCTAATGGAATCCATCAAAAAAGTTGATGAAGAATTATTGAATGAAGTTGAATTTTGTGATATCGAGGGTGAAATTTCGAGGTCAACGCAGATAAGTTTTAGTATAACCAAGACTTGTTTGGCCATAGATGATGCGCTCAGAGACCAGAGCCGAACCTCAGGCTCAAGCTAGAACAAGGAGCAGCAACTTGAATTGGCGAGTCAACAATTTATTGTATTCTCCAATCTCCATTCTTGGTGAGTCCTATTGTAGGGGACCTAGCCTAATTGTGAGTCCGACGATCACCCGCGTTATCCGCCATTAAAAAAAATTATAAAGTTGCCTGCTCATCGCACACTACTAGAAGCGTTGTATCATTAGGCCTTAGATAATAGGTGTAAAAACTTATTGAATTCTTGGAGAACTGCTATTTTTTGTGCCTCTATAGACTATAGAGGCATTATTTGTAGTCAAGACTATAGACTATAGTCTTGACTACAAATAATGCGTTCTGATGAAATGTGGCAATTACAGAGTCGCTTTACTGAAAACAAAGAGCTTGAAGAAGCCCAGTGAGCCAGTGAAGTAGCCTATCATTACTGTGACATCTGCGTCGGTCACTGCAATCTGCATTGTAGTTTATTGTAGTACCTATGACCAAGGCCTACTAGGTTACTTCGCTACTACCAATAGATTTCGATAGTTGAACTGCAAGTTTTTTTTTTACCTCGCCGAAAAAATTAAAGCGTTTGGAATTGGAATTATTTGGAAAGGACGCCCAAGGCGCTGAGGATGTCATTGTCGTGAAAAGGATTAAATCTGCTTATTAACACAGCGGGCTAAAATTAGATAGTGATTGATTCTACGATGTTGGATAATTTTACCACAATCCGTAAACAAAAATGCCTGTATATGTCTGGATGAATTTAATTGACCTGGAAAAGTGGGAATGCGGGATCAGAGCCATAAAACATAAAAACCGTGCCTAGTTAGCAAAGGTGGTTCACAATGCCATTGGCCCATTGCCTTGAAACCACTGGGCCCTGGCACTTTATTCTTGGTTCATTCATTGGTTGAAAGCCACATGGCATTACTGCTTCTAATTATTTCAGAATGTGCGGCTAAAGAATAAAGTATTAGGGTTGAATGTCAAATCTCAATGTCCTATGACACAGGTGTCGGGTATATACTAAAGGTATATATACCGTAGAAAATTAAAAGTTTTGTGGTTGATCCTTATTCTTCACCGAAGTTACTAGTTTTTTTAATAATTGCTATTTTGGAATCAATGAGAACTGCGGACGTGTAAAATAATTTTACACGAAGCCGTTTATCTTGATCTAATTTTGTACCTGAGAGTAAATAAAATGCTGATTACGCGCGGGATTGCGGCAATTTTCAATATAATAATGCTCGAACGCTTAAATGCACGAATTTATAGAACACGTTTTCTACGCCTGACCTTATCAAACCGGAACCGATCCTGACCTAATTGAAATGGGGCTTTTTATTCACAATACCTACGTTTCCGCTGGCATTATCAGGATTTTTTGTCCGATTCTTTTTTTACAGAAAGCCCAAAAAGCTTAGCAAGCATTCTTTGCACGCCAAACCTTCAATTGTGTTAGCGGAGAAAAATGAGCAATGACCTTTTGGTCTAACACAATTATTGTTTAATTACTGAAAACTCTGATGAATCAGCTTGTAGTATTACAAATCCAGTAATTAATATTGATTTTTTACATTTTTCGGGTACGTCTGTGGCCGCTTGAGTAGACTAGCTAAGCTCAAGCTTTTTTTAGGCTCACTGAACATTGCCCTTGGATATCAGCCACAAGAACCACATCGAAACTTCTGGGACGAATTTCCATAGCAGGTTTCCCTCGCACGAGTTTGTCTAACTGAAAACAAATTTAAAATTGAGATATTTATCGACATAACGCTCATGCTGTCACCAGCAGAATAATTTTCTCCGCTTCGATTTTAACAAGCGCGCTAAACGTAAAATTTTAGCATGTTTTCCACTCATACTTTCGTCCAATCGAAACTGATCTTGACCTAATTAACAACGATGCTTTTTATTGACATTACGCTCCTGTGAGCGCTGTCATAATTTTTTCTGTCCGTTTCACTTCTATATAACACGTTAAACGCTAAGTTTTAACAAAATTTTCACGCATAAATTTTCCAAATCGAAACCGATGTTAAATTCTAACTTCGAACTAAAATAATTCTGACAGCGCTCGCTTGAGTGTATTGTCAATAAATAGCTTCGTTGTTGATTAATTCAGGATCGGTTTCGATTTGAAAAAGTTGTGCGTGGAAAACCAGTTTGGACATTTGTCACAAAAGTGTCGATGTGATGCAGTAAAACGGGTCGTAAAAGTGTCCATATAGGTATACTAAAACGCGTGCAAAGATTCATCGATCTGCGCTTATTGGAGATATTTTAGGCTCATTGAACTTTGAAGACCGGCAGGAGAAGTGTCCTTGGTTTCAACTAGTCATTACACAAATAATTAATTGAAGCGATTCTACTAAGGCAATACGAATATTTTCCGAATAATTACTGGGGGGAAATTGTCATAATTTTATCCAAATCAAAAATTATTTTTATTTGTTGTAATTTAATCGGAAAAAATTATTATTCAATTTCAATGTTAATGTAAAAACAATACATTGCCACTTCAATAAAATTGGAACCATAACTAAAGCGCAATTTAAAGTTTTCAGGCACACCGATGACGTCTGCATTCTTCAACCAACAGCCGCTCAAGTCACGTTTCCCGCGATCGAAAGACTTTGATGCTGATTTGTGAGTTGTGACTGGGTGCTGCGAAATTCTTTTTCTACGTTCAACACCACCTAGAGATTACTCATATATTGCGGCTGTGCCGTGTTCCTATTTTGAAAAGAGAATAGTGCAAAATGTGTTCTGATAAGATACATAAAAATATAGAAAAAAAATTGACGTGGATGTCAGAGGCAAACAAAATTATCCGTAAAGTATTCCCTGTGACTGTGTCTGGTAATTATGATTATACTCAGAATGAAACTGACCCGCTGGAACTCAGAACGTACCAAATTGAATTGCGCCGCATAATGGTATTCATCGAAAAAATTGATGAAGAAATATTGAATGAAGTTGAACTTCGTCATGTCAGTCGTGAAATTGACTATTCAACGCAGACGAGCCTCAAAATAACCGAAACTTGTTTGGCCATAGATGCTATGCTTAGACTCAGTAACTTAGAGCCTAAAGCTAGGACTCCTGATAGTAACGACTTGAATTGGTGAGTTAATTTATTGTATTCTCAATTCTTGGTGAATTGTGAGTAATAACCGAGTATTGTGAGTCCGAATATCACAAAGTCTAAGGCTAAAGTTGAGACTACCTGTTGAGGCTGTTGTGAACTTGACTGGTGTTAGATACTGTATACAGTGAAATTGGTTCTTTAATTTATCTATGCTGAACTGATTAAAATTTATAGGCCTATCAGGGCGTTTTGTATCAAACAAATAGAAGTTTAGATTTCATATACCAAATGGTGCAACTCACAAGTGCATTACGGTTCCACCGTCGGCGACATTTTATGGTATATCTCCTGAACGACTTGAATCGCCCGCGTGACCCGCCATCTTAAAAATGATCAAGTTGCCTGTTCGCCGCGCGCGCACTACCGGTAGTCGAAGCGTTGTATGTATGATTGTATCCTTGGACTTCAAAGAATATAAAATTTTCTTATTCTTATGGTATTGCTATGTTTTTATTCCTCTTGACTAAAAAATGCGTTCTGGCAATTACAGGGTCGCTTTATTGAAATCCAACAAGCACAGTGAGGTGTCAGGGCAGAGATTAACGAAACTTCGCTAAGTTCACGTAACTTTTCGTACTTACGTTCAAAAAGTTACGTATGGCGTAAGTCGGTCAAAATTTGGCATTAACAAAACTGTCTTACGCATTTGCGACAGGAAATTGACAATAAATGCCAACTGATTTTTTAATAAACCGTCATAATATCATAATATACTAACAAACTTAATCCGGGTAAAATATGAGAGAAGTGGGTTCCTTGAATAAAACCGTAAAATTTGGTACGATGATTGATGCAAGTTAGATCCTCGCTCAACAAACGGTACACAACACATGTCTCGGACAAATTTACGACCGAACTTGCGGGCGGTCTCCCCAAATTCAGTGAGCATGGAATATCTCCCAAAATAATGAACGTAGCTCTATAAAACTTGGTACACGTATTCATTGGGACCTAACGGTGATGTTCAGCTCGTGAACATTTTTAGAATTTCATCTTAATTCATGAGTTATATGACGATACGTGCCGAAATTTGCAGTTAGCATGACATTTCTTCTAAACTACTGTACAGATTAGAACGAAACTTTGCATATAGAAACCTAACCTCCCAACGATGATGTTTAGCTCATGACAATTTTTTAGATTTTGCCTTAGTTTGCTAGTTTTTTTTTCACTTTTACCTCACTCGTGATTTAAATAACAATTCGTGCTTAAATTCGCAGTGAGCATTGAATGTCTCATAAAATACTGAAGAGATTTGATCGAAACTTCTTATGTGAATACCTAACCTTCCAACGGTGATGTTTAGCTCGTGACAATTTTTTCGATTTTGCCTTCGTTTGGAAGTTATACGGATATACGGAAAAACGACCGGCATTTCTCAGGCCGATTTTTAAACTTGCTTTGACCATGAGCCCCATACGTAAAGCCGTGTAACTCGCGAACGAAGGCAAAATCGAAAAAATTGTCACGAGCTAAACATCACCGTTGGAAGGTTAGATATTCACATACGAAGTTTCGTTCAAATCTGTTCAGTATTTTAGGAGAAATTCAATGCTCTCTGCGAATTTAAGCACGAATTGCTGTTTAAATCACGAATGAGGTAAAAGTGAAAAAAAAAAACTCGCAAACGAAGGCAAAATCTAAAAAATTATCGCGAGCTAAACATCACCGTTGGGAGGTTAGGTTTCTATATCTATCTGTACAGTAGTTTAGAAGAAATGTCATGCTCACTGTAAGTTTCGTCACGTATCGTCATTTAACTCACGAATTAAGGTGAAATTCCAAAAATGTTCACGAGCTAAACATCACCGTTAGGTTCTAATGAATACGTGTGCCAAGTTTTATCGAGCTACGTTCATTACTTACTACGGGAGATATTCCATGCTCACTGAATGAGCATGCCGCATTCCTTGCGGCCGGTCTCCACTATAGACCGGCCTCAAGTCCGGCCGTAAATTTGTCCGAGACGTAATATAATTAGCATTTTATCCAAATCACAAGTTATTTTCATTTGCTGTAATTTATTCGGATTAAATTATTTAGGAATTATAATTTAATTTCAGCGTTTCTGTGAAAACAATAAATTGCTCCTTCAATAAAATTAGAACCATAATTAATGCGTAATTTAAAGTTTTCAGGCACACCGAAATTTGTATTCTGCAATATCTGCTCATGGCGCATTGCTATCGGTTGTAAGGCCCGTTATGCTGATTTGTGAAATTGTGGCTGGGGCTTGTGTAACTCCTCTTCGTTCCACGCTACCTAGCGACTCAAATACTGAAATAGTGCGGCTGTATTCCTATTTTGAGAAGAGAATATTGCGGAATGAATCCTGTTGAAGATATGTATCGAAATATGGTTATAAAAGCACAGTTGATCGAAGAGGCAAACAAGATTGCCGATGAAGTTAGTGAAATTACTGATAGTTATGATACAACTCCAAACGACCTCAGAGCCTACCAAAGTGAATTGCATCGCATAGCGGCATTCGTCCAAAAAATTGATGAAAAATTATTCAATCATCGTGAACTTAGTAGTCTTAGTAGTGATTATGCTATCAGAGTAGAAGTTACGAAGTCAACGCGGATGAGCCTTATAATAACGAAAGCTTGTTTGACTATAAATGATATGCTCACAGTCAGAGGTCACAAGAATCAGCACCGCAAGCCAGAACTCCTAGCCCTAAGAGCAACAACTTGAACTTTGAAGTGGTGAGTCAATTTATTGTAGGTACATGTACCTATTCAGAGGTCGTGGTGAGTAGCTACAGTCCTACAGAGTATTGTGGGGAGCAGGGGCGGAGGGGCGCTTGCCGCTTGGTGACTGCCACTGACTGGTGTCGTGGTGTGAAACTGAATGGACATACAAGTCTTGCATACGGCCTACAGGAACAGGTGGAAATGGAATGAAAGTAGGGAAGATAAATGTTTCATCATTTTCATTTGTGATGGGGATGAGAAGGATTTGAAGGAAGCTGTACCGCTGTGGTGCACAGTGCACTTGTTGATGGCAGATGGAATGTGGATTGTGGTCTGGAGCACAGTGGAGGCACCCAAGGCAGGACATATGATATGAGAATGAAAGAGAGAGTCAGCCTGTCAGGGCGGTCAGGCCATGAGCCTATGATGGAGGTGGTTCTGATTCTGAATGAGGGAGGTGAGTTTAACAAATTGGGGCATGAGTCTAGGCCTATGAGAGAACAAGTGAAGAGTGGATTTCAATGATTGTGGGTCTGTCTGAAGAAGGTTCTGTGGCTATGTTTGAGAGTGTGAAGAGATTTTTGGAAAATATGTGGGCTGTGGACGTTGAGTCTTGAGGGAGAGGAGGATAAGAGTCGGACTGTCAGAGTCAGAGTATGGTCTTGAGGAGTGGAGGGTTGAGAGAGGGGACTTTGCTGCATAGTGGCAAAGTGGAGAGTTTTTTTTAGAGGCTGCCATAGTGACAAAGCAGAGAGTTTTTTAGGCTCCCTCAACTTTAGACTTGCCTTCAAGTTCAATTTTAAGTTCTATCCTTAGTATCCTATAAGTAGACCAGCAAAATATCATGGTCCATGGATACCAGCATCATTATACATAAGGTATTGGTTTAAGTCTTGAGTAAATGAGACAATTAAAAATGAACTCTTTCTAAAAAATAAAAATCACTGGTTTGCCACTATTGAGGGGAGGGTACCTAGGAAGGCAAAGGTAATTATGGCATTGTGCCTGCCCTGCCTGACATTATTATTTATTAGTGACATACTACCATTCCACCAAATGTTTTAGTGCATTGTTTTTTTAATGATGTTGACATGCATAACAGAATGTTTTAGTCTTAGGATTGTTCATTGTTGTGAATAGCTATGTATTTGTAATTGAACTTTTTTTTTAACTTCTGAGTGTGACGTGAGTCGTGAACTTTTACTTTTTTACTCTAGTAAAATTGTAAAAGAGCTTTAATGCAGCATGAATGACCGATTTAAAGGTTGTGATCGTAGGACAGCATGCACCCAATTTCAATACCCCTTGTGAGTCTGACCTCCGAATGAGTCATGACTGGTGATTCTGTGATACAGTGAAATTGGTTCTTCAATTTATCAGAGCTGAATTGATTTAAATTTACACCAAGGGCAAGCTGTATCAATCACATGGAAGTTACGATTTCATGTACCAAGTAAGTGCATTACGGTTCTACCATCCATGGCAATGATGACATTTGATCATGATATATCACTATATATAAAACATTGACAAATCTGTCAGAGACTACTAAATAATGGGGAAAATATATATTGAAACAATTTATGCAGTTTTTTTATGCATTAGTTTCTCAAAACTCAAATAGTGCAAGCTTCTAAAAATATTTTCAGTTTCTTCCTCATAATTATTGAATAATTAGACTAAACACTTTTGAATTTGTACCAATCCTTTAGGCTTCTACTATTGTAAGTGCTCAAAAATTGACGGGATTGTATTGCTAGTTGTTTTTTTTTAACAAGGAAGCAAATTATGCCAACAAATCACATGTTCTTAAAAAAAAGTATTCTACAAAATTTGAAAATTACCTCTTGCAAAAAATTCTGTCATTATGTCTTAAAAAAATACATGCCTATAGAGTTTGATCTTCTTTTTTTCATAACCAGCCTTTCTTTTATCTAGTCTTTTAAAGAGTTGACTTCTTTTAAGGAGCTAAAATATCAAGTGGCTAAATGACAAAACAGATAAGTCTATTTACTTTGCTCCCCTTAGTTGAGTTGACTTTGATTCTAAGGAGATATCTGGTGGTCACTTACTTAATTTCATGTCATAGGGATAGGTCTTGAATGACTTGTGAAGCAAGTTAGAGGACCAAGTAATATTTTGGTAATTTCAAAATGGGTGGGTATGTCTTAGGACTGGAATCAATTTAGTTTTTTTTTAAAGGCTTGCACTATTCAGATATGGGATGACTGAATTTGTTCAAGAAGGCTTTATAGATGTAATTTTGATAGTATCTATTCAGTCTTATTGCATTCTGAAATTCAAACGTGATATCATTTTGATCAATTCTTAAGTTTTCTTTAAAACCCACTTTTTACACTTTTACTCTGGGTTTCTTGAGAAAACCTGTTTTTTTCATTAAGAATTGGACACACTCCCCTCCTTCTCGCTTCGAGTCACCGACATGTGGAACAGCCTCCCTGATAGCATCGTTGAAGCTCCGAGTATGAACATCTTCAAAAACAGACTAGACGAAGCTATGCAGGAGCATATGTTCAGTCTTAAAATGCCTAGCAAATTACGGACCAGGCAATAAGTCCAGCAGCTATCTCAATCAATCGTCAGTTATGGAAAGATCGGGTTCCAAAGGCCGGATCCCTTGTGAATCAAGTCACGAAAAGTTCAAGAATCGGCAACAGGCCATGGGCCTATGTCTTCAACGCCGACACTTCTATTCTATTCTATTAAAAAAACCAGCCTGGTTGGGTAGGTGGGCAGGTACCCAGTGCAACCATGCAAAATGTGAACGCATTTCCCTCCAAAGGGAGCGGGACGCCCTGGGCAAGTGCACACTACAGCGATCCTGCACCCAAATCCTTAATGATCAACCACTTCCTGGAATTCAACCATGCGGCCACCGAGCGGCGCTGAGGAAAGTGATTAGCGGTCACTCACTGTGTACGGTAGTTGATTGAAGCACCTACTGGCTACTAGGCTACTACCAATAGACTGGTACTTCAAATAGAACTGCAAGGTTTCTACCACGCTGATAAAGCTATAGCATTTGCCATTTGCCAGAAGAGGATTCCATCTCTGCTTACTAACAGTCAGCTAAAATTAGATGGGGATTGATTCTATGATGTTGGAAAATGTTGCTACAAACAGAAGAGTGTGTATTAGTCTAGAATCTAGATGGATTTAATTGTCCTAGAATGGTGGGATCAGAGCCATAAAAGCTTTACCTAGTAAATGGAGGTGGTTCACAATGCCTTACAACCACTGGCATTTAATTCTTGATTCGTGCAATGGTTGAACACCACATGGGAATACTGCTTATTCTTTCAAAATTTGCTGAAGAAGAATAAAGTATTTGGTTAAATTTCAAATTTCACTGTCCTATGACAGGTATTCAGGGTCTGCCATATTTATGGCAATGCAGTTTTTTGTTATTTCTCAATGAAACAAACAGGTGCATTGTTTTATTTTGTTGGATGAGCTAGTAGCCAAGAATTTCCTAAATAATTCTCAGATATATTTATTAAATATGACCACCCTTATTTTTAATGGCGGCCTCCAATCTACACAGGAAAGCTTCACAGGAGTCACGCAGCATTTCTTGAGGGATCAAGTCCCATTCTCGTGTCAATTTAGACTTCAAACTACCCAATGAATCATGAGGTGTTCTGCGGACCCTACTCTCTAAAATAGCCCACACAGAAAAGTCAAGTGGATTCATATCAGGTCTTCTTGAGGGCCATTCATCAGGTCTTCTTGAGGGCCAATGAACGCTGGGATGTGACCCTGAATCCAGTTTTGGGTCATGTTAGAGTCATGTGATGGGGCAGAGTCTTGCTGAAAACTCCATGGTGAGCCATTGAAGTGTTTACAGGCCCAAGGTAACAACACAGCTTCCGAAATGTATCGCTAACTGTTCAATTTCACTCCTGAGGTGTCAGAAACGAGTGGGGACCTCCCAGTGGCGGTTACCGCGGCCCAAACCATCACGAATGGGATTTTGACGTCGTGTTGCTGTTTGGCTGCCACAGATCCATCCCGACTCCAAACTCTTGTCATTTTAACGGTTAACGCTTTGCTTAATGTCAAATTTTTCTCGTCACTGAACACCAAGTTGGGCAGCGTGCCATTCTCAATGAGATCCAGAATGTGCTGGCATCTTTCAAGCCTCATTCGTTCATGACGGTCTGTTAGTTCATGCCTTGTTTGCATCTTGAAAGGGGAGGTTTTGAGATCATCTTTGAGGACTCTACGCATTGATGTCTGACTGACTTCTGCTTCTGCAGCCAATTTTGCAGCTGAGCGACGAGGGTTTCTCCTCAACTTCTCCCTCGTGTTTTTGTCCAATTGTTTTGTTCGGACACTTCGTTTCCTTCCTTGACCAGGTCGATTGCATGTTTCACCAGTTTCCTTGAATTTTTTTACCATCTTCCACACAGTTTCACGACGAATTTGGAGCTTTTTTTGCAATGACTGAATTACTCTTGCCCTTTTCATGAAGGGTTACAATTGCATTTCTATCTACTCCCATAAGTAATAGTAAATTTAGACACCTTAGACTTCTGCAATATAAAATATATGATATTAAGCTTCATTATAAAAGAAAAGTCTCCTAGAAACCAATTTATTTTTATATAGCAATCATCCGGTGCCATAAATATGGCGAACCCTATGTATGTACCGTAGAAAATTTGAAATTTTGTAGTTGATCCTCATTCCTCACAGAAGTTACTAGTTTTTTAAATTATTGCAATTTTGAAATTAATAAGGCTTGCAAAAAATCAAATTTAAATATATCAAAAAGTGTGTTTTCATCTAATTTTGTACCTAATTGCATGCTGGATTGCGGCAATCTTCAACAAAATAACGCTCGAACGCTTAAATATAAGAATTTTCAGGTTTACCGCGCCAGACTTCACCAAATCGGAACCGATCCTTACCTAATTAAAATGAGGCTTTTTATTCACAATACGCTCCTGCAAGCTTTGTCAAGATTTTTTTTTCTCCGCTAATTTTTTACATAAAGCCCAAAACTCTTAGCATCCTCGGCACGCCTAACTTTCTAATGTGTAAGCGGACAAAAATGAGCAATGGCTTAACACCATCGTTTTTTTAATCAATGAAAACCCAGAGAAATTACCTTTTATTATCACAAACTTAATATACAATATTGAAATTTGACATTTTCCGGGAGCGGCTCTGGCCGCTTAATTAGACTAGCCAACATCAAGCTTACTCGTGGTTGCTGTTTGAATGCTGGCAGCGACTGGTGTGTGGTGCCATTCCAACACCGCGAGTTAGGTGCAAAAATCCTGCATGCACAGCGGCGTTTTTGCTTAGTTTTTACGACGTAATTTGTTTTCGCGAATGTTATTGTGAGCAAGTTGTGTGGTTGTTTGTAGGTGTCCATGATAGCATAATCTAAACTAGTATATATTGCGTTATCGGCCTTTTTTTGGCCTTTTTTGTTTCTCGGATTTGTCCGATTTTTGGCAATCCTTAATTATGTACCACTACGTCCTGGAGAAATGCATTTCGTGGTACGCATATGTACCACTTCGTAGTCAACGTGTTAAGTGGTTGGTTGTTTTCTGAACTTCATATGGGGGAATACTAATCATACTCGAATTATAGTTGACGTAAGTATAGGGTCTCATTAACGATCTTACTAGTTGGGATTTTTGATAATTTGTACAGCAGAAGAGCTACCGTGATAGGTCGTTAGTGCCTGCATTTGCGGAAGGGCCTACCGTCGAAGAACGAGGTGTGACGCTTCGTTTGTCATGAGCTGTTAAGAGTTTTTTTTTCTTATTTGGTTTTACGGCGACACTCCTTATTTGAAAATGCGGTCAGAAGTAATAATTTGACAGGTCTCGTTTCGGAAGCTTGTAACGATTTTTTTTTACGAAAGGGCTCCCTTCGTGTAGCTTTCCAAATGTGCTCTCGAAAAGATAAAATACAGCCGAGTCTTGGTAAACGTTTCCAATTCTCTGAGATGACTGTATCTTTAGTCTTTAAAGGCTTCTCCTGCATCTAGTGTATTTTATAAGGCTCAACGCATGGAGCCTTCAAAGCCTGGGATACTCTTAGTGGCGTCGCCTTGTGAACGGATCAATAAGAAAAGTTTCTTAGCATGAAAGTTAGTTGAAAATAGCCTGCATGCCGAATTTCAGATCTCTAGAGCAATCAGAAGTGGGCTAATTTTCGTTGTCAATGCTAACAACAAACAAACAAACGCGAAGCTGAGTAAAGGAAAACGTGTTAATAAAATGAAAACACACTCGCACAAATACAAATTAAGTAACAGAAAAGCAAGATTGATCAATGGTTTGAGCAGGAGGTCTTCAGTAAGGTTAAAGTAATAGTAATTAAGATCGAGCTAACGAGCGTCGACTTTGCCTCCCAACAAGAGACAAAAGATAAGCGTATAAACATTAATGACTTAATTAGACAATAAATTTTAACAATCCCTCACAAATATTAATATGAGAAGCCATTTAAGAGAATGAATAAACTAATTCATCGGAGACGCTTAACGCCGTCAGAACGACGTTTCACGGAGCTGTGCTCCCATTTGGGGTCGCCTGCCGAAGACCACCACTGCCCTGGATGTAATTGTTGACCATCATGATTCCTGCCTCCCGGAACGTAGCCTTCAACACTTCAAGCCGCCGGTATCTAGGCCGCGGGTCGAACCAGCCCTCGGTCGAACGGCCACTTGTCGAAGGACGATAAATTTTGGAACAGAACTATGCTATCTGAAACCTAACCTCAGATGCGGTGAACGTAAGATTACGTAATTTAACGATGCCCGGAAGTCAGATTCGATCCGAGGCCTGGTGGTGCACGGCAGGTTCTATGCGAGGCCGGAGGAAGGTTTCATATTCTCACCCCAGAAGAGGCACGAAATTAGAATTCTTCAATGTTTTATTTACTTTAAACATTCAGTTCAGCTATTATTAGATGTCATTGGGGTTTTCAGAGGACTCTCCTGTCAGTAGAGAGACTCTCCTGTCATAATTTCATAAACATAGGCTTTTTGCAGTTGTGCAAGTTCGTCAGAAAGTAATGGTGCATTGTACGGAGTACCTGTGAAGCATTTCGTGCTATAAAACTTGCCTTGATTTCATTACTACCAGAATCTATGAATTCAAATTTTATAGATAACCGGTTCAAAATGTTTATTGCTAAAATTTTGATTATCATACATTGGTGAGATTTTGAATTTATTTGAACTTGTGTTAGTTGCTTCTGTAGGAGTTGGTTCTTTCAAGGTATAACTTTTGCTGTAACTTCTTTTTCAGTAGCCCAGTTACTTTCGTTGAACTGCGCTGAAGTTATCATTTTTTGAGCAAGAAATGCTACATTTTTAAATGATGCTCCGTTGGTAATTGGATTTATTCGTAATTTTGGTGCCGGTTTCTCGGTTTATTATGATTAATCATCGATTTATTCGGCAGCATCGAATTCTCGATTATGGATTACTTTTTGCTTCACTTGACTTACCTTATTCTTTTTTGTATTTTTCTTAAAATATAGCTTAAAAATTTTCGTTCTTTAATAATCAAGTGGTTACAGTTACAGTTTCATGGATGTTTCACTGAAATGATTGATTATCCGTTGGCGGTAACACGCTTCGTGCTTGCTCACATTTACCAGTACCTACTGATTATATTGTTATTTTTTCACAAAATAACACTTTTTTTCGCTTAAAAGCGGTAGTCTGCTGACAAACTCGCATATCGGCCTATGGCTTCGAATACAAGTGACTGTTGATGTATCTGACAACAAAGTTGACATGAAGAACATGCCCATGGCTTGAAGAAAACCTGTTGTATATGGCGGTTTCAGCGTTTATTATACCGTAGGCCTGTCGCCAATTCTTAACATTGCAGAACATCCACAACTCGTTGCGGGCTTGAACTCGCAACTCACTGCTTGAATTTTGCTTTGCTTAACCGCCCTGCCTCTTCGCCGATTCTGACCAGAAACTGACTCACAGAGCTGGGATCGAACCCGCGCCTCTCTGCTCCAATCTTGGTTCTCTGAACTTTAACCACTGGGCCACCCTGTTGATTGGCTGTATGCTATGTAGTGTTCTCATATAGAGCAAATGATTAGCTATCAAGTTTTAAACAGTCGTGTTAAGTTGCAACCGGTTGGACCTGCTTATATCTGCAAATATTGGTGTGCCAATGCGCTCTTGAGTGGTTGGTTGTTTTCTGAACTTCATACGGGCGACTACAAGCATACTCGAATTATATTTTTTTTTATTTATAGTTGGGGTTAAGACTTGTGGCGACAAATGCGCCCACCAGCCTGTTCTCTGTCAGAAATTCGAATTATAGTTGACGTATGTATAGGGTCTCATTAACGATCTTACGACTAGTTAGGCTTCTTGATAATTAGTACAACAGAAGAAGAGACACCGTGATAGGTCTTCAGTGCCAACATTTGCGGGACCAATCATTGAAGAATGAGAGGTGTGACGTTTCGTTTGTTTTGAGCAGTCGCGTTTCTTATTTTTAAATTTGGTAATAGTTTTTACGGCACGTTTCCTTAGTTCAGACGCGGTCGAAAAGAATTGACTGGTCTCGTTTCCGAAGCTGTTATTGATTTAAATTATTTTTTACTTCACGAAAAAGCTCACTTCATGAAGCTTCCCAAATGTGTTCGCGATAAGATAAATAAATACTGCCGAGTCTTGGTGAACGTTTCGAATTCTCTAAAACGACTGTATGTTAAGTCTTGATACTGTGGTGGAAATGATTATACGACCAGCCAGTTTTTTTCAAAATAAATTTCTTGCATAGAAAAGTACTGGATTTTAATTATACAAGGCTAAACTACGTTTTAAAAACTACGTCAGCTATGGAAAGATCGGGTTCCAAAGGCCGGATCCCTTGTGAATCAAATCACGAAAAGTTCAAGAATCGGCAACAGGCCATGGGCCTATTTCTTCAACGCCGACACTTCTATTCTATTCTAAAAACTGTTCACACGCTATATGAAAAAAATATATATATTTTTAAATATATGAGAAGAAATGATGAAATTTAGAAGAACCTAGGTGGAAATGGTTAAAAGACCAAGATTTGTTTTTCCGTTTGTGAAACCCATACACTCGTTTTAACAGGCAATCTTACCTCCTTTCGCCATAATTACATCAATGCATCATCTTACCATGCTATTTACCAAATCATCCAGAGTCTTTTGAGGAATTTTATCCCAGGAACGAAGGATAGCCGTGCTCAGGTCACTCTCAGATTGGAACTGGCGCTCATTTTAGAAACCATCCTTTGCCATGATGGCCCATAGGTTTGCAAAGGGGTTGAGGTCTGGGCTAAGCGCTGGTCACGGCAACAGGGTAATATTCTGCTCTTGGAACCACTTGTTTGCTGACTTTAAGTTGTGAATCGAAGCAGTGTCTTGTTGGAAAACATATGATCCCTCATGTTTCTCATCGGCAAAAGGGAAAAGATGGTGAAATAGGGGGCGCTTGTATGCCTCCGAATCTTGTCTCCCTTGTAAAATAGCTATAGTTGATTTTTCCCTTTCGGCTAAAAGCCCCCCAAACCATTACCGAACCAACTCTAGATTGCCGCTTGGAAAAGAATTGAGACTCACAGTCCATGTGGTGCCAATAACATAGCCATCTATCTGGACCATCAAGATTGTACTTCATCACAGAAGATAATCCCTCACCGATAAGCACATTTCTTTTGCAGCTAGTTTTAGTAGGTTGATAATATACTTTTGTGTGAGCACAGGGCATTTTTCCGCTTCATGTACTTGAATTTCTTCGAGTCATGCAATGTCTAACGGATGCGTCGAGCTGTCACATCAACCCCAGTGGCCAATTTTATAGAATTAAGTAGAGGTAGCGCCAGCTTAAGAAGCCTTTGAAAACAGTCGCCTAAGGCCAGTTGGTTAATTTTGGGGTTAGTCCTGGGTGCATTTATGATCCGTAGCCGTCCGGATTAGCAAAAAATGATTGCACAACGGTTTTTGAGCATTTTATTTCCTTTCAATGTCCCGTTATCTTCTACCGCATTTCGCAAAGGCCAAAATCTGCGCCTTCTCGGCCTCTGTGAGTCTTGCCCCCTGTGGCCTCTTTACGGGTCGCCTGCCGAAGACCACCACTGCCCTGGATGTAATGGACTATCATGACCCCTGCCCTCCGGAACGTAGCCTTCAACACTTCTGGAAAATCATATAGGCAGCCGAAAGCCACCAGACAGAACGAATCAATTGAATTAGACCAATCAGTCCTCAGGAGAAACAGCCGGCGATCGAATGGCCTAGCATCGTCCGCCGCACCGCGAAAAAATTGTACACCACTCGGACGTAGCGCGCCGGAGCCTTGCAGCGAATGTGATATCCGCCACCAAGCCGTCCGTATCTAGGCAGTGCGTCGAACCAGCCCTCGGTCGAACGCCCGCTGGACGAACGCTCCAGCCGAGTGCTAACCCAACCTAACCTAACCTGACTCAGCCAGTTGCACGGCTCTTTCGACCGACGGCCTGGTGGTGCACGGCAGGTTTTATGCGAGGCTGGAGGTGGGCAAATCCAAGTGGTCGCAGGCTGTTGCGCGCAAGTTGCAATTCGAGCGGTGGTCAGGGTATGACGTGATGCTTCGACGCAACGTTCAGTGGTGGACGGCCATTCGACCCTAGGCTATTCGACCTCGTGTCTGGGGGGTGTGGAGCTCAAAATATTCAAAGCAGAAGGATGTCAATGATCGGTTACGGATAGCAGATTCCATTCACGGCTGATTGGTGGATGTCCGGAAAGATCCAAGGCGTTCGATTCAGGGCTTATTGGTGTACAAAATTTGTGGTGCATGGCTGCGTTCCCCTCTTTACTACTTCGAAAAAATATAAATGAGGACATTGAACTACACCAGAAGTACCCTAAAGGGAGAAAATCAGAATATTCTTTATGTTGATGCACTATTTAATGTGAAAATATTACAAAAAGATACTAGAATGAAGAAAATCCCATTCTGGTCTTATAACCATTTCCACCTATGTTTTTCTAAGTTTCATCATTTCTTATTTATTTTGAGAAAATTATTTTTTCGATTAGCGTTGGAACCGTTTTTAAACGTAGTTTAGCCTTGTATAATTAGAATACAGTATTATTCTATGCAAGGAAAAATATTCAGAAAAAAACTGGGTGGTCGTATAGCCATTTCCGCCACTGTAGGAACTCAGCCTCTTCCGCATCTAGGAGTATTTTATACGTCTTCAACAGCGTGAAGCCTGCAGGTGCAGCGGTATTCTTTTAGTGGTGTCGCCATGTGACCGGCAGAAATAACCAATTTCTTAGCATGAACGTGGCAACAGTCTTCCACTTATTTCCTTTGTTGTGAGGTTGCGCCTGACTCCTCTGAAGCTCGTGGGGTTCGTCCTGGGCATAGGCTGAAACAAATATCGCAGGCTGGGAAAGAAATAGCCGTTGGAACTTCGCAAATCTAAAATGAATTGGACAAATAAAGAAGAGGATATTTATAGTTGTTTTATATATTTTCGAGCAAAAAACGACCAAATTCACAATCGTGAAGATATTTTATTATCACGTTTTGCTTCTCTTCGCTTCGTGTTTGTCTGTCATCAAAAATTCAAACCTTAATTTAGATCACTTCTGTAGATCCTAGAAACTTGAAATTTGGCATGCATGCTTATGCTGCCTAACAATTCAAGATTTGATCATCAGAAGTAATAAGTTAATACGTTTGTTGTGTTTTCTCAGCATAAGATTTGAAAAAAATGAACTTTAGACTTCATTTTAGGTCAAGAATAAAATTTAGGACAACTCACTGAAAAAGTTAATGTTTCTTTTTTGTTCGTTAAGAAAACGTGGTTTTTAAAAGTTTGTATTTGTTTTATTTCATTGATTTTAGTTTTGTAACCACCAGAAAAACGTGGTTTTAAAAAATGTTTTTTTATATATATTTATTAAGACGATTAGTGTCTCGTAATCTAATGCTTTTGGCTAATTGGCTTGACCAAAACCCCGTGTGCGTTGTTCGTTTTGAGATTTCATTCTACTGCAGCTGCAGCCCCATTGACTCAGTCCATGCGAGAGGAAATTGACAATAAATGCCAACTGATTTATATACTAACAAACTTAATCCGGGTAAAATATGAGAGAAGTGGGTTCCTTAAGTAAAACCATAAAATTTGGTACGATGATTGATGCAAGTTAGATCCTCGCTCAACAAACGGTACAAAACACATGTCTCGGACATATTTATGACCGAACTTGCGGCCAGTCTCCCCAAATTCAGTGAGCATGGAATATCTCCCAAAGTAATGAACGTAGCTCTATAAAACTTGGTACACGTATTCATTGGGACCTAACGGTGATGTTCAGCTCATGAACATTTTTAGAATTTCATCTTAATTTGTGAGTTATATGACGATACGTGCCGAAATTTGCAGTGAGCATGACATTTCTTCTAAACTACTGTACAGATTTGAACGAAACTTTGCATATAGAAACCTAACCTCATAGGCTCATAACGGTGATGTTTAGCTCATGACAATTTTTTTGATTTTGCCTTCGTTTGCGAATTTTTTTTACTTCTACCTCATTTGTGATTTAAACTGCAATTCGTGCTTAAATTTGCAGTGAGCATTGAATTTCTCCTTAAATACTGAACAGATTTGAACGATACTTCGTATGTGAATACCTAACCTTCCAAGAGTGATGTTCAGCTCGTGAAAAATTTTTTTATTTTGTCTTCGTTTGCGAGTTGTACGGATATATGGAAAAACGACCGGAATTTCTCAGGCCGATTTTTAAACTTGCATTGACAGGAGCCGTATACCGTAAAATGGGGTAACTTAGACCACTTTATTTTTTATAAATGATGCCATTTTTTTACTAGCTAAATTAAACTTGAATTGGA
>NW_025935620.1:407978-422567 GCF_000764305.2 Hyalella azteca | reverse complement strand
CCGTATGATAGATCCGTTATATTTAATCCCGTATGATAGATCCGTTATATTTAATCCCGTATGATAGATCCGTTATATTTAATCCCGTATGATAGATCCGTTGTATTCAATCATGCAATCATGCCGGTCGTGGTAATGTTGAGAGGATATTTGATTTATAGTGACATTGGAGTTATCGTTTAATATTTAAGTGACTCAAATAAATGTACTGAAAATATCTTTCACTAATTGTAGGCCATCAATTAGTAATTAGGTTAAATCAATCAGTAATTAATTAAATCAATCAATGGATCGTGACGAGTTAGATGCTACATATTACCCATCACTAGTTATTAGGAACCGAACAATCAATTATTAGTCAGAACTTCGGCACTTGTAATCAATTTATTAATACATTATTACAAACCACAAGTCTATTGGTATCAATAACTAATTAATCGGTAACCAGAACTAGTGCAATGGTACTACCAACCACCAATAATCAATTTATTGATACCCATAACTAGTGTAACAGACCTAATCACTAATTTAGTTATAAGTAATCACCCATACCTCATGTATAGGTAGGCCATGTGGTACATAATGTGTGGCCTACCAACTTTCATGGCACAAATTAATTAAATTCATGAATAATTAGATCTACTAGTGTACCGTAACAGGCCTAATCACTAATTTAATTATAAGTAATCACCCATACTTCGTGTAATGGTATCACAATCACTAATTCACTGACACCCAGAACTAGTAAATAGTAGGACTAGGAGACTGTTGACTCACCTACAAACCTATCAACACACAGAACTAGTAAATAGTAGGACTAGGAGACTGTTGACTCACCTACAAACCTATTAACACCCAGAACTAGTAAATAGAAGGACTAGGAGACTGTTGACTCACCTACAAACCTATTAACAACCAGAACTAGTAAATAGTAGGACTAGGAGACTATTAATTGACCCACCTACAAACCTATCAACACCCAGAACTAGTAAATAGTAGGACTAGGAGACTATTGACCACCCTGATCAGGTAGGGGGCGCATGGTACCACATTCACTAATTCACTGACACTCAGAACTAGTAAATAGTAGGACTAGGAGACCCACCTGACCAGGTAGGGGGCGCAGCGGCAGGCGCAGAAGGGGGCGCCGCCCCCCAGGAAAGTTCTGGGCCGCGCGCCGTGCGTGGCGCAGGCCCCCGTCTCCCTGAAGTCTTCATCGCAAGACTCCAACACCAACGGCGCCATTATCACTTATTACGAAATATTTCAATATATACACGATTAAGAACTTACTAAGTCCTTCTTGAAAGGTTTCAGGATTTTAGATTTCTTGGCAGAAGTTTGAAATGTCAAGATTCTTGGTGGTCAAAAATTTTTCCGACTCCGAAGTTTTGCTTTCAGAATTTTGGTTCTGCCATAGCGGAATAACGAAAATTCCGACATAAAAGATCATCAGAAATATCTGACAATCATATTTACATCAAGACAAATAAAATGTTACGAACAGTTTTGCAAACTATTAGAGCAAATTATGTCTAAATACAATACAAACTTCTGTACGCCTATCAACGATTCTCGACGATCACCATCACAGTTTTGAAGCTTTTACTTTTTGGTAACGATAGCAATCCTAACTTGTAGTCCAAATTTAGTCAGCATTTGCCAGGAGAATAAATTTGTTCAATGATTAAAATTATTTAAGGCAAATTGGATTTCGTACATATCAAAACAATTAATTACGGAGAGGTTTTAACAATAATTAAGATTTTTCAACGTACTTAGTTGACCTCAGACGAATTAGCTTAGTTCTCGAGGTACGAGCCAACACGTGAGGAAAGGCACAGCAACGGCGAGTCACACATCCTCCCACGACCACTACCCGCAGGTGACTGAAGTCACTGAACTCCTGACAGCGGATCGCGCAACTTCGGAAGCAACTCGACGACCGCAGTGCCAGTTGCAGACAACGGTATTAGTTCACTATTGTAAAGTTGAATCCTATGCTAAATTTGAATCCTATCGTAAATTTGAGTCCTATTGTAAATTTGAAGCCAACTAAAATTTAAACCTATTTTGAATTTGTAACGTTTTGAATTTGAATTCTATTGTATATTTGAATCCTTATTTAATTTGAATCTAATTGTAAATTTGAATCAGATTATACATTTAAATCCTATTTTTGAATCGAATCCTATTGTAAATATGAATTCTATTGTAAATTCAGTCCGTTGGTAAAATTGAATCTTAATTTAAATTTAAATCCTGTTTTGAATTTGAACACGTTTTACTGTACATAAATATCATCGATGTTCGTGCCATCATTAATGTACAATCACTGACCAATATTCAAACCTTACTATTTCCGTGAGGGAAATGAAGTGAATATCGAGTCTGAAAACCAGCTTTTAATTCAACTATCTTAACTTAATTAATGCCTCTACCGACTTCTTTGCGTCGAGGTAGCAAGTCAACCAATGTACGGACTGGCGATTGCGAAACAAAAAAAAAAAAAAATTCTCCCCTGCCAAAATAAGTCAACCAGCTCTTCAAAGTGCCGCTACTTTCTGGTTCTTACAAACTTAATTAGTCGTGAGACTAATTAACTAATTGACTAATTAATTAGTCAATTTATAATTAACATCTTAGTTATGATCTCTCATGACCTCATGCTACGCTAGAAAACTACAATGAGTATGGGTTGCTTGCCTGAGGTTGTTTTGGCACAGTTTCTAGCAAGGTTTAAGGTTGGTGGTTCCGTTATGCTGGCGCACGCATATAGGTTCCTGAACTCATCTTTGTATAGGCGCTTCTAAGCCCCTGTCTGTAACTATGCTTCAGGGCCTATACTTTCAAAATAAGTTAAGAGATCGTAAGTTCATCGGCCAATCATTGACGGCCTTTCAAGCAAAATCCTCCAATTATAGACACGAAAATAGAGCGTAAGTACTTACGTTAACTCAGCGAGTTTTGAAATTATGACCCCAGATTCTTATACTATATTTAGTCCTTGATAATCTTTTATATGCAGGTATGAATAGCATTGTCTGAAACCGTCACCTCAAGCGGTTGAAATTTGCGTCTATATTGTTGATATCTTGCGCAGAAGATAAAAATAAGATGTAATGAAATGTATTGATGACCCAATAATTATTGAAGTGTATACAGTTAGACGGTAAAATTTGTTATGAAACGCATTGGTAACACATCGTATCTCAAAGTGCAGACTATATAACATGTTATAGATAATACATATTTCACATTAAGTGTGGGAGCATTTAAATCATGCAATGTTTTATGAAGTGCATAGACTATACAATATGTTTTGAATAGCTTAGACCATACAATATGTTTTGAAGAGCATGGACTATACAATATGCTTTGAAGAGCATAGACTATACAATATGTTTTGAAATGCATAGACTATACAATATGTTTTGAAGAGCGTAGACTATACAATATGTTTTGAAGAGCATAGACTATACCATATGTTTTGAAGAGCATNTGTCTTGAAGAGCTTAGACTATACAATATGTTTTGAATAGCTTAGACCATACAATATGGTTTGAAGAGCAGAGACTAAATACAATATGTTTTGAAGTGCACAGACCATACAATATGTTTAAAAGTTTTGAAGAACATAGATCTTACAATAAGTTTTGAAGAGCATAGACTATACAATGTATTACGAAGGAAGATGGCACTGTCATATTTAATTAAATATGTCGAGTGTTGATTATGCAGGTTGAAGAGCATAGACTATATACAATATGTTTAGAAATGCATAGACTATACAATATGTTACGAAGGGAGATGACACTGTCATATTAAACGAAATTTTTTGAGTGTTGATTATGCAGGTTGAAGAGCATGGGCTGTATACAATATGTTTTGAAGAACATAGACTATACAATATGTTACGACGGAAGATGACACTGTCATATTAAATGAAATTTTTTGAGTGTTGATTATGCAGGTTGAAGAGCATAGACTATATGCAGTATGTTTTGAAGAGCATAGACTATACAATATGTTACGACGGGAGATGAAACTGTCATATTTAACGAAATTTTTTGAGTGTTGATTATGCAGGTTGAGGTGCATAGACTATATACAGTATGTTTTGAAGAGCATAAACTATACAATATGTTACGAAGGAAGATGACACTGTCATATTTAATGAAATATGTCGACTGTTAATTATGCAGACGAAGCTGCTCTCGTCTGCCACAGGCGAGCAGCGGCAGGCGGGTTAGCGCCCCCGTCTGACACGGCGGCCGCTCTAACGGACCAACCGGCAACGGCACTCCGACTCTCTCTCCGCCTCTCGGTTCTCGCAGTTTTCTCTCCGTTTCTCTCGATGTATCCCTACCTTTCAAGTCATGTAATATCATTTTTATCTCTTTACTACCCCCTGTTTCTCTCTCTTTACTACCCTCTGTCTCTCTTATTTGTTTTCATCTTACAGTTCATCCCGCTCGCTTGTGGCATTTAACACTTCGCGGAACTTTCAGTTCATTAGCTCTTCCTTTCGCTGTACTAAAATTTAAACGTTAACAAATACATGGTTTGTTATCTCATAATTTCGCTATGTGAAAAGATAAACGTTAAGAAATAAATGGTATCTTAAAAACAAAATTGTTCTCCTAGTGTAAAGTAAGTAGACGGCAACTGCACAGCTGAGTCAGTGACTGCAGCAATAACTGCAGCTGCGACGCTGACAGTTCATGCACCTTGTCAACCCCAACCGTTACGAGCTGAACTGAACAGTGCACCTGCTGCTGTAGCAGTGCAACTGCTGCTCTAGCAGTGCAACTGCTGCACTGGCAGTGCAACTGCTGCACGAGCAGTGCACCTGCTGCTGTAGCAGTGCAACTGCTGCTGTACTAGCAGTGCAACTGCTGTACTAGCGGTGCACTTGCTGCACTAGCAGTGCAACTGCTGTAGCAGTGCAACTGCTGCTCTAGCAGTGCAACTGCTGCACTAGCAGTGCAACTGCTGTACTAGCAGTGCAACTGCTGCACTAGCAGTGCAACTGCTGTACTAGCAGTGCAACTGCTGCACTAGCAGTGCAACTGCTGCACTAGCAGTGCAACTGCTGCACTAGCAGTGCAACTGCCGCACTAGCAGTGCAACTGCTGTACTAGCAGTGCACCTGCTGCTGTAGCAGTGCAACTGCTGCTGTAGCAGTGCAACTGCTGCTGTAGCAGTGCAACTGCTGCACTAGCAGTGCAATTTCTGTGCGAGCAGTGCACCTACAGCAAGAGCAGTGTAACTGCATTAGTAGCATCACAACTGCTACAGTAGCAGTATGTACAACTGCGGTAGGAGCATCACAACTGCTACAATTGCAGTGCACCCGCTTCAATAGCAGTATAACTGCATTAGTAGCATCACAACTGATACAATAGCAGTATAACTGCTGCAGGGCAGTGCGACGTCTGGCTGAGTATATCTTTTCCTTTTATTTTACTCCAGTTCGTATGTTGCTTGGTTCTTGCCACATTGTACCTTCAATCGCACCTCACTGTTTTCAAACACTCGTTTTATCTTTAGAAACTCTTGGTTCATTCGTAATCTATTTGAGTTTAACACTCGATCTTTTTTATCCAACCCCTACCTCGTGATTGTAACTCATAAGCATCCTATATGGCTCTCTAGTTCAACTCTTTCACACACTCTTTTACTTCACTACATTTCAGTTCTTATATCTTTCACCCATTCATCCCACTTCTTTTTTAATCCCCAACACCCCAGTCCTACTCATAAACTTATTTCACTCTAATTTCAACCCAAAACATCCATATCTAACTCACCCACTTTTCCCACTTTAATTTCTATCCCCCTCAAACCTCTCCCACTCACCCCACTTCCAAGTCCGTTAGTTGTGGGCCGACTTTCCAAAGCGTACGAACGACCTCCCTTGCGTACATGCGTTTACTCCGTCACAATGAACGTTTACTCCGTCACAATGAACGTTTACTCCGTCACAATGAACGTTTACTCCGTCACAGTGAACGTTTACTCCGTCACAATGAACGTTTACCCCGACACAATGAACGTTTACTCCGACACAATGAACGTTTACTCCGTCACAATGAACGTTTACTACGTCGTCACAATGAACGTTTACTCCGTCACAATGAACGTTTACCCCGTCACAATGAACGTTTACTCCGACACAATGAACGTTTACTCCGTCACAATGGACGTTTACTCCGTCAAAATGAACGTGTACTCCGTCACAATGAACGTTTTCTCGGGATGATCGCGAGCATGCCTAATGTTCGCTCCAATAAAAAAAATGGTAAGTCCGACACGATAACTATCCTACACAAACAAGCCCTAACAGCCTTTCCTTGTTGCGGCGTCAGGTTTACCACATAAACTATCTTTGCGATGCATAAATGTGGATCATAGAATCTAATCCACTGAAATGTGGATTAGCATATTATGGTTAGCCTAAGCATATTATGGCTATTCAGCGGTGTTGGGGAATCTTCAAATAAATAAGCTTTCAATGACCCCAGACATTCGACAAATAATCGTAAATAAAGGATGAATAAATTTGAGAAATGGAGAACCATAAGAATAAAGGAACGATATATAAAAGAAAACAAAATATAAATCGCGCGTGTTGCTAGCCCCTGCCTATTACTTCGTAATCATGTCACATATTCGGAGCCCCGCTCAGTGTTGGATCATTGGCAATTGTACATGGAGGGTCTACACGAGGTGACGTAATAGTTCACTCAAAACCCGAAATAGTACACGTAACATATTATAGCTGTCGATGAAATTATTAATGAAAGGCGTTTCCTTACAGCGGATCTGCTGTAATCCAGATTTGTTTTATTTATATTGAATTGCGCGATTATTAATTATCTCGGGTCGGTAAGATATTATAATAATGTGTGCTCTGGATGTCGTTTTATCAAAAATATTTACAATATATTCAAATAGGGCATAATTCAAGGCAAAATTGTTCACATTTCAAGGCTTTGATAGATAGGCGTTCAAAGAGTACAAGAATACGTGAGAAACTGGTTGGATGAGAATAAAATAAATAGCTTATGACTAAATAGTGTGAAGAATATGTCCATATTGCTTATGAAACTAATGATTGAGGAACAAATGAATAATGACTATTCAATACTCGTGCGTAATTGACGCGTTTCTTGTTTTTGAGACGCACTGTAGCGTAAAGTAGCCGCTACGCCAGGCTTCCAGCAAACAATGGCGTGAGGGAAACATATGGTCCTGGATTTTCTAAATCGATATCATAAAGACTATTCTAGTCTTTATTAAATTTAAACCACCAATATTAAGGTCAAATGTTTGATTAAATCGCAAATTAAGTAAGCATTTATGAGGAAAAAAACACTTGGACATTCAACATTTTTTTGGTGGAACGTTCCAGAGAAATGTTGAATTCTCAATTAAATTGAACGTTTTCAATTATCTGTTTGGGGTGAATCGTATTGGGGTGAATCGCTGAAGTTCTTAAGTTATGAATTTTATTAAAAGTTAGTGTGCCGAGAAGGCTATTGGAATGTAGCTAGCAACGGTGCAGTATGTGTAGGAAGCGATTGTTCTCGAGACCGAACGTTGCTTACATCGAGCGTATAGGCAATCCTATCGAGCCTACGATAGGATATCCTCCTTTACATCGAACGTAGGCGAGGGAAATTCCTTGCGGATTCAGCGTCACTTTTAGGGTAGACATATACAATATGTATGTACATGCCAACCTTGTAGGCATATTTTTTTACGTAAAACCTCTCACATATAATCCCTCCTCAAATTCCCCATGCTTGAACATTTTAAGCAACAAGAGAAATAAATATCAAACCAAATAATCTGCGCATGATTTGCAACAGTTGCTAAATGCCGCCTTCCTGGTCCCAGAAGCTCACCGTTAAATTCAAGCAATAAACTTAGTAGTATAAAGTAAAGTATAGGCGGCGGCGACTTGTGTAAGGAGGTAAGTTCGCACTAGAAGGATTATTGCTTCTAGGTTCTCTTGAAATTACGCTCCTGCCTCATGGTCTGCCGTCTGTGGACGTTGCGACGGCCGCGGTAGTGAGGCCGGTGGCCTCGCACCTTTTCGGAAATTGATGGTTGGGAGAAACTTTGACTTATCGATACAGTTACTATTACTGAAAAAAACATCTACAATCTACGAGTGACAGCCACAACGAAGATGTCTGTACGGCCAATATCAACGCAACGACCGAGTCGGCCGTTATTCAATTGTGAGACGACCTGCAGAAGCAGCCAATAACGAAACGATTACACAGCCGGCAACCCTTTCAAGTACCTAACGCCGAGAGTTCGGTTGGACTCAGCAACAGCAGTACGGCCATTAGCTGGCAGTAAGGTCACTTAATTAAGTGGAAACCATCACAGCCATTTCAGTGTGCAGCCAAAGACATTTCTACTAAGATGCAGGATTTGAAATATCGTTCGAAGAGTCGACATTTCAGCTCCAGAACTACAAACGCCGTACGACTTAGAGCAATACGACCATCATTACGGCAACGGGCTGCGCATAGCAACCGTACTTAATACTCAACAGGCAGCCGTACCAACTACGAACCAGCAGGGGCCATACTTTCAAAACTCGCTAAGTGAACGTAAGTACTTACGCTCTATTTTCTTCTCTATGATTGGTGGATTTTGCTTGAAAGGCCGTCATTGATTGGCTGATGAACTTACGCTCTCTTAACTTTTTTTGAAAGTATAGGCCCTGGCAGGATCGCATCACGGACCAGCGTTTTCCGGTAAAGCAGGCTAGTCGAGCCATGGTTGAACTAGTTCAACCATGGCTCGTCAACCATGGCCAGTCGAGCTGCGAATCAAGATTTATAATTTTGAAGTGGTTATTTCACTTCTTTGCTTGATAGCTTATATTGATCTTTCCATAGAATGATTATTGTTGAGTTCTGAACTTAATTTCAATTCATTTGCAACAGTGATTTTGTTAACACCATATGTGCACCTGATTTTCGTCAGTTTAATTTTAAACGTAAAAGTATATTATTTTAATCCTCATGTACGTACTTCATTTGTCAAGATATTTCCTAAATAGAGAGGCTTTAAAAAAAGCGTCCTATCGAATGCCTTGAGCAAGACACACTACGGATGTCAACGAGTTTTTCTATATACTATATGCAATTGAAGTATGAGAAGGAATTTTGAAATACACTAAAAATAAAATAATCAATAAAACCGACAGCATAATAATCAATAATAAAATAATAAAATAAATAATCAATATTATTAATCAATATAATATAATATAATATAATATAATATAATATCAATCAATCATTATAATAATAAAAATAATCAAATAATCATAATAAAATAAATAATTAATAAAACCGACTTCATACATGTTTAATTGTTCAATAAAATAAACATGATTAATTAGAGTATTAAATACAGTGCATTCACGCAATTATTATAGAGGCAATATGAAATAGCCGTACAACGTACGTACGGAAATGAACTGCGCATGCTCTATAATAAATAAATTAATCGTTATATAAATAAGTATCAGAATAAAACATAAATGTGAATATTTTAAAAATAAAACTATCATATTGGTGGATTAAGAGGCTAAATTTTAATGAAATATCAAGGGTCATATGTAATAATTCAATGTAAAATGCTGTATAGTGTCATTCTAGAAATTTTTAAGAGTAAATATAATAGATCACATAAAACAATTAAATCTCGAAATAGATAAATAGATAGATATCGAGATGACTTAAAAAAACTGAGGCCTTTTTACTCCTAAACTCGTAAATGATTAGGTTAAGAAAATAGGACTCATTACAATACATTGAGAGAGGTAACAATGAGTTACTACGAATTTATTGAGTAATAAAAGGTTAACGAACGTGACGAACTACATGGATATTTAACAGAAAATTTAAAAATTACAATTTTTACTGCATTTAAACGTCGCATTTACAACAATCTCGTTAAACTGTATACTGTAAATTTCAAGTCCCAGCGATGCTGCGCTACAATTTAAAAACGGTTGAAAAGAGCGCTGTTTAATGTGAATTTTTCCCGCAATATGTGCGCGGATTTTGACCACTTCGATCCCTACACTCAAACCTGGATCATATTGTCGCAAAAGTGACACATTTTCTGCAGGTAGCCCATGATACGTCCCTTTGCTTGGTTCAACTTGTATCAGGATGGCCCAAAAGGAGACAAAATGTGCATCTTTTTGCACAAAGTTTAACGCATTTCTCTGGGTGTAGTGCTGTAGAGGATGCACCGTTCTCGTGCACTCGAAAATTCCCTGATCGCGGAGTCGTTGCTTGACAACGAGAAAACTATAACGTCGTCTCTAATATATATTGAATTAACATTATATATTGTGCTTTAAAACTACATACTTTGTGCTAAGGTATACATAGATAATCTTGAGAGTAACATCCTATCTGGTATTTAAAACAATTTTTGTTTTAAGAGTTTATTATAACTTTGGTCAGAGCGTCAGTGTATTGAGGGCGTTCGCAGTGGAGGGTTGTTACCCTCGCGCTGCCGGGGTTAGTGAGGGAAGCGTAGCGTAATAGGCCATAGTAACGCACCGTGACGGGCCACAACAACGTACCATGACGATCCACCGTAACGTACCCTGACGGGCCACAGCACCGTACCATAGCGGGCCACAGCAACGTACCCTTAATGAGGCATAAAGACGTCGTAAGTTTTTCTACTTACTGCGTGCTCCGACGTACCAAGTGTCCTGACATCCCAACGTATGATCGCTCATACGTATAAATTGCCCCAAAAGTTATACGTTTCCCGACTGCTCAACGTCCCAAGTTCCCTGAAATATCAAGTTTTCCGACGTCACGAGCGCCCCGACCTCGCAACACACTGACGTCCCAACTGTTCGAGAGTCCCAACTTGTCAACGAGACTTGTTGGGATACTTGTCAACTCGAGAGACTTGTCAACGACCTCATGTCGAAAGTGTTTAAAAGTCCCGATAATCATGTTCCTATTGCCTCGACGTCCCGAGGGTCCGACTGACCTAAAGTCCCACAACCCAAGTGCCGCAATGCCTCAGCTTCTCAATTAACCAAGCTTATCAAGTGTTCTCTGGCGTCCCAAATTCCATCGATGTTCTGAAGTCCTAAATATCATATCATATTGCTAGGGAACGCCTTTCGGTCAAATGTTTGGGTCTAAGAAAGCCTATTTATTGATTAGTCCCCAACAATATCATAACATATCCTGGTGATATTGGCGCTGAAGAGTGTAGGTCTGATGTGGCCTGTCGTCGATTCTTGTGCCTTTCGTGACTTGTCCACAGGAGATCTAAAAACATGTCCTTTGACCGGATCTTTTCACAACTAACAATAGTTTGAAATAGCTACTAGACTTCCACCGGGTTCGATATGGTGCTAGGCATTTCAAGCCTGAACATATATTTTTCCATAGCTTTATCTAGTCTGTTCTCGAACGCGTTCATAATCGGAGCGCCAAATTAACGATGTAATCGGGTAGGCTGTTCCACATGTCGGTGATTCGAAGCGAGAAGAAATGTTGTCGCGTGGATGTGTCGCAACGCAGTTTTTAGCGCATTTTCTCTTTTATGGAAAAAAGGCGCTATTGTGCTCGCCATATCCGTCTGTTCGTCTGTCTGTCCGTCCGTCCGTGACTTCACGTTTTAGTCGACGAGAAAATGAGCTCTCTGTTACTCACTGCAGTGAGTACTGAGCTATATTTTTTTTTAAATGCCCCAATGTCCTGACTTCCCGGGCGTCTGTCAGGGCGTAGTTCATCACCAGCAGCGGAAACGTTCAGTGGAGGTGGACACGATGCGGGTGCTGTGTAGGGTTGACGTGGACAAAGCGAACTGTGTGGAGTGTGCAGTGGACAGTGCGCGGTGTGCAGTGTGCTCGGTGCAGTGGACAGTGAGTAGTGCGAAGTGAGCAGTGCACGGTGAGCAGTGTGCTGGGCGCTCGGTGCAGTGTGCAGTGCACGGTGTACAGTGTACAGTGCGCGGTGTGCAGTGTGATCGGTGCAGTGGACAGTGAGTAGTGCGAAGTGAGCAGTGCACGGTGAGCAGTGTGCAGTGTGATCGGTGCAGTGGACAGTGAATAGTGCAAAGTGAGCAGTGTACAGTACGCGGTGTGAAGTGTGCTCGGTGCAGTGGACAGTGAGTAGTGCGAAGTGTGCAGTGCGCACTGCAACACCAGCTACTCAAAGACTGAGATAACGATGCAATCGTCAAAGTTCGTATTCTCAGGGGGATATTTACATGAATAAGTATATATTTACAGGAAAATTAGGCGTCCACAAAACCTTTCATATGCATTCAAACGATAGTACACATTATACGTACACGAGAGTTAAGAGCGTACAAATGGTATACAGTGCGCGTAGCCCCGTTCTCGCGCGTATCAAGCTGCAGTCAAAGCTCAGATTACGCTCAGCGTCTACGCCGTATACTCAGATCAGTATGCGGCGCATAGTATCGTACGTATCAGTGTAAGGGGTATATAGTATAGTCAGATCAGAATAGCCGTATACTCAGACCAGTCTCGTGATCGTAAGTTCATGACTGCACTTCTCAAACATTTAGAGCCATTTACCTTCTTTTGCAAAAATGGGCAAGCACCAAACTGATCTGAAATGTGATAGTTTAATGCGATTGTTTGTTTTGGACACGACTACAGAGTCGGCGTTCTTGACGAAGATTTAGAAGAAATTCAGCGTTCAGTAACTCATTACTTATATTCAAAGTTCACAGTACATTACGGTCTATCGACGCTTAAATTTTGTTCCATTGTGGACTTTTAAATTATTCACAGTCTGTCACTTGATAGTCTCAGTCAGTTCATAGACACTATTGGCCTTTATAATTTTTGTCTCTTGACAGTCCATTTTTTCAACTATTTAACAGTCTCTGTCAGTTGATAGTCTGACAGTCCATTTCCCCTATCAGTCTCTGTTAGTTGAAAGTCTATTTGCCCTCACTATCTCTGTCAGTTGATAGTCCATTTACCCTCACAGTTTCTGTCAGCGGACAATGTAATTAATAATAAACTTCCATATGTATGGAAGGTTTAATACAGACTGAAAAGCAAAGCTAACGGGGAAAAAGAAACGCTGTTAAACTGAAACAGATCGTGAACTGGAATAAATTATCAGTTGACAGAGACTGTGAAGAGAAATAGATTGTCAAGTTGGTGAGGCTGCTTATGGAAATTTATTGTCAACTGACAGAGGCTATTTAGGAAATAGATTTTAAAGTTTCAGAGAGTGTTTAGGAAAATATATCGTGAAATGACAGAGACTGTGATGGGAAATACTTGGTCAAAATTATCTGACAGAGACAGTAAAAGAAACTGTTCTTTAAAAAACTATATTCTGCAAAAAAGAACTGTCGACGGTCAGAATGATAAAAAGTTTCAGTTTATATCATTTCACTCTCGACAGCAATGCACTGCAGACCAAGTCATTCGACAATGCTTCCCATATACAGACTCTGCCTGTCTCTGTCTGTTACTCACATCAACGCGACATGTCTCGTTGGCGACCAAGCAACACATTTTGGTGTACGGATATGTTCATGTTCGACGAGAGAGTACAGCAGCAACGTCAGAAACAAGTTAATTGCATAGTAAATAAATATTATTGTTAATACTACAGTCTTAGAACATTTTCTGGGGGTAATGGCTAGAAGAAGTGTAAAATATACCCATACATAAATCTGATTATTGTGAACTCGTTGCACTTCAATCAGTTATGTGTATATACCGGCATTTTATTGATATTTTGTTTAGTCCCCGTAAGAAATTTGCACGTTTTCTGTCTTTATTTTAATGGTCAGAATAAAATTGTATTCAACTACTTTTTTTCAGATGTAGTCGAAATAAGCAAGCTTTTAAATTAATTGCCGTTCAGTTTAATTCTTTTATAGTTAAGATAGTTAAGATCTGGAGTTTGAATATAAAAAATTATATTTTAAGACGAAAATGAGCGTTGAAGAGTTTGTTGTTTTCTCCTTAAATACATCGATGGTCGACAGTTCGTCGCTCATGACGCAGTACGAAGCTTTTTTATAATAAGACTTTACTGATAATCACTAAAATTTGAGAATATACCGAATCATGTCTTATAAAATAAAGTGAAGAATCTTAATATTAACGGAATATATTATTCATTTGTATATGTTATTGAAATTATGATTTAAATACTCTACCGATTTAATATTTTATGTAGTATCTAAAAATGTTTTAACACGGGACTGTACGTATAACCTCCCATCCCCTCACATATAACCTCCCCTCACGTATAAGTTATAACCTCCCCTCACATATAACCTCCCTCACATATAACCTCCCCTCACATATAACCTCCCCTCATATATAACCTCCCCTCACATATAACCTCTCTCATATAACCTCCCCTCACGTATAACCTCCCTCGTATAACCTCCCCTCACATATAACCTCCCCTCACATATAACCTCCCCTCACATATAACCTCCCCTCACATATAACCTCCCCTCACATATAACCTCCCCTCACATATAACCTCCCCTCACATATAA
>NW_025935620.1:294473-407566 GCF_000764305.2 Hyalella azteca | reverse complement strand
GTTGTGCACCCTAGTCCCCCTACTGAGGTGTGTTGTGCACCCTAGTCCCCCTACTGAGGTGTGTTGTGCACCCTAGTCCCCCTACTGATGCGTGTTATGCTCCCTAGTACCCCTACTGAGGTATAACATACACGGAATTCATTCACATCCACACACATATCACATATGTGAGTGTTGCAAAACATATCACATTTACTCACATATTTTTGTGTTCCGCAGATACTGGAACGTTGCAGCTTCACTCATGAGCATCGCTATGATTACCGTTAACAGGTGAGAGCTGTAGCAGCTGTATTAACAGGTGGAAGCTATAACAGCTGTATATTGTTTGATCTTATAACTCAAGAGTTACAACTGAAACAGATGCTAATTCCGCGGACGCTTACCCGTACGTCCATCAGTAACAGTCTCTTTAGAGAAAATAAATGATAAAGCAGATCAGGGTTGCCTAGGAGAAATTATACACCGAATGCCTCATGCCTCAGGGGAAACTCAGAAAAATGAATGGGTATTGGTGTTATAATACTGACAGAGCTGTGGTGGTGCAGTGGTGAGAGACTCTGTCTCTCGCACCCAGCGCCCGGGTTCGAGTCCCACTATATAAGGACAAGTTCTATCGGGAAGCTCAGCTCACGGTCAACTCAGCCATTCATCCAACTCTGGTTGATAAATGAGTACCTGGCTTGTCCAGGGTGTTGTGGAATGCAATAAAATGGTTCTGGCGAGTCAGCGAGCCAGTCATGGTCGTAGAACTACCAGTGGTACCGAGTGCCCGAAAAAACTGACCTATCACCCCCTCTCCCTAGTCGCCACTACCAGGATGGGCAATTACAACAACAACAAAATACTGACACACTTTTCATTCACACTCACAGCCTGAACATAGATCAAACGTAGCACCGATACACCCCTACAGCCAGGCTGAACTGAGCCAATATGGCCTACAATGAG
This sequence comes from Hyalella azteca, assembly GCF_000764305.2. NCBI lineage: Eukaryota > Metazoa > Arthropoda > Malacostraca > Amphipoda > Hyalellidae > Hyalella > Hyalella azteca. The sequence goes on along the minus strand of NW_025935620.1, from coordinate 406,615 downwards.
GCAAAAACAGCAGCGCCAATAGGACGAGTCTCAGTTATAACTATATATGGGTGTAATTAGCCTGTGTGGTCGGGTTGCAGTGATTCTTTTAGGTATTGCAAGAATTTTGGTAATTGGAACTGGTATTGGCAAGTAACTTGCCGACATAACCACTCAATACAACATACAACCGCACCATGCAGCCCACTGCAGCGATTTTAAACCTACCGTCCGTTAAAAAGATTTGATCTAAAGGCCAGTCTGGTCAAGAAAAGTACCGGAATCGGCGACAGGCCTATCCAAGCCTATTCTTCAATGCCGAAGATACTATACTATACTAATGCAACTGTCGACCGGCGGTAGAGTCTGAGGACTAATTTCTGGCATGCTGAGCGGGAAACCCGCTATATGGGCCCATGACCCGCAGTGAGCTTGTTGCCCCTTGTTACCAGGCATATTTGGCCTATGATGATAAATAATGTTTTTGTGGCGGGTTTCAGGTACATTATGATCACTCAGACGGCCTCGTATAGCAGGATATACAGACCTGTGTGGGTCTGTGGGATGATCTTCGTCTGTTGGATGTTTCCTCTAGTCATGCTCTTCCCAACACTGCTTTCTTCTTGGGGTGAGTCCATTGTTATGAATGTTTCGATATTATTACAATTAATTTAACTATATCAATTAATTTATGATGATGCTGGCGTTACTGGCACATGAGACAGAACTTGGTCATAGACTCGGTTGAAGATACTTGGGAAAAAGTCTCGGTTCGAGCATTACTGAACGCGCTCCATTAATTTAGGCGAATACAAGTTACTCGGTAAATCAGCAAGACTAATGGAACGAATACATTCCACGTAACGATGACACAAACATTAGATTGAAGTAATTATGAATATGGGAGCTCCACCTCTTACTATTGCGCCTGCGGGGCCAGAGCGTCGCAATGTAAGCAACCCGCATGTGTGACGGGACGACGGCAGTAGGTATGTATGTGCTCAAATTTTATTTAGCTTCAAAAAATTTGCTTCGCTCTTTATGTGATATGGAAATCGACAAGAGATTAAATATTGGCCGTTTAATTGCTATCAATCGTGTGGTAATTCAAATATATTTAGTAATTATTTGAGAACTTGGCCAAAGGTCGGTTTGGTTTCGACCCGTGGCTGGAAACCTGCACCATCTTGTCCACGTCCGGCGAGCACCCGAAGCAGGTGCTCTTCGGCCTCGGCTTCTGCGTGCCAGCGGCTGCCATCGTCGTCTGCTACTCCCTCATCTTTAAGACCGTCAAGGAGTAAGTCTTCTCAAAATAAGTACAAATAAAAAATTTCAATGATTCAGATTAAAGTTTATTAATTTATTTATTTGAAATATCAATGACAGATAGAAAGTTTATTGCATGATATTACATGTTAGTGGACACCTCGTTGGCCATCGTCGTCTGCTACTGCCTTATATTCAAGACAGTCGAAGAGTGAGTATTAGGAGCACCATGATTAGGAGGTATAGCCGTATAGGATTTAATGATTAGAATTAATGTGCAATTATTTTTCCTTGAAATAATAATGAGAGTTAAATAGGTTACTTCGAGTGAGAAATTTCCTGCTAGTGAACACCTTTTTGGCTATCGTCAAATGCAGGTACAATAATTATTAAAGAACTACGCTCGGGACTAATTCATTTCAAAACCCTGAAACTATTTCGAGCTACTTTGATTTTTTATTGCAGTATCTTGAACGCACTAACAATAAAATATGTTAAGTATAATGTCAACAATTTTTGGTTTCTGTAGAAACCTCAAGCAGCCGAAAAATATTGATTTCGTTTTCAAGGTCTGAGCGGAGGATGCTGAACCACCGACGGCCATCTTGCGCCCATGCGCCACAGCAGGTCAGACAAAAACTATAGCATCGATATTTTGCTATTATTTTAAGTAATAATAAATAAAATATATGTGAAAAGTTCATACTAAATAATATGAATGTTCAATTTTACGCCATATTATATTTTCCCCCTCCATTAACTTATGTAATCGAGTTTATTACATAATTCAGCAATGATGATTTTACTTAGCTTCATGTGATCAGGCCACTTTCCTGTTAAGAAACATTCATATTTCGACTCACTTGTTCAAAGATTAAAAATAAAAATAATAATTCGTTATTTAATTAATAGATCTCGCGTACCTTCTACACTTATCATCGATCAAGTACTAAATGATTTCCAGCATTGATGGCCAGACTCCGGCTTCAAACATGTTTATTGAAAATAGTTCGCGGACGTTTCTGTACAAATATTTGTGAAAAAATACTAGTGAATAAAAACTAGTTACAAGTGAAAAAACACTTGAGACACGTCTACACCGAACAACCTATTGTTAACAAACTTTCGTTTGTGGTTGCGCCACCAATGAACGTGTACACTAGAGTGACATTGTGCCTACGCTCATCAATTCATTCATCCAGAATTTCTTGTCCTGTACAGTTTCAGTTTAGTAATTACTAATCACATATCTTATCTTCTTAAATGATGAATGGTTTATTTTTTCTACTATTCAGCACACGACTGGTTCTACTTATTTTAATGGTATTCCATCTAACTAACATAATGTTGTTCCCTCTTGAATTAGGTACATATTTTCCGGCGCTGTAGAGAGTTATTTCACAAGCACCACACAGCAGCTTTATTAGGAAGTTAGGTGTGGTAATACAGCTTTCAATTATAAGATCCTGAATCAGAAACATTTGCAAACTAAAAACACACCTTGTATTTTTACTACTTCCATTTTTATTTTATTATAATCAATTTAATCTGTTTTATAACGTGAATATTTGCCCCCTTGGGCATTTTTTAAAATTTTTGTTGGAGGACCAAAGAAAATGACTATTAATCGCACTTTTTGATTAGTCTGTAATTATGTGACGAGTTTAAAATTTAGCCTCTCTTTTGGTGCTTGCATTTTAAAGTTCCTGAATTAACATTTTGCATTTATAGGTCCTGTTGATTTATTTTATTATATTTATACATATTTTATTGTTGAACGTCATAGTCGGAGAAGGAGATACGTCGTCGGCGGAACGAGTGGCGGGTGACGCAGATGGTGCTGACGATCTTCGTGGCGTTCCTCGTAACTTATCTGCCCATGACGCTCATCAAGACCTTCGATACGAAGCTCAGATACCCTGGTATTTATGCGTGTAATTATATCATCAATTGGCCTAAGTCTTAAGTTACCCTTGTACTTTTAAAATAAAGAAAATGTCAAGTAAAATCAGCATATTTCAATTGATACGTTTTCACCGAAGGTATGATCTATTTACTGGGCTTTTTTGCTTTCAAATTCTTGGTTACAGAAATTGTGGTGAACAAAATTATTCATAGAGACTCATTTAACTTGTATCCATGGCCATGCTTTAGACTTGCTGCTAATTTTCACTTACTAAGAGATCATTTCTGAATAATGATCTTCGTGCAATTCATGACAACATTATATTTTGTATAGCTTTACTCTACTGAAGAAATTTTACGGTGCGGTTACTTGTGTCTTATACAAACATACATAGTTGAGTTCCTTACTTGATTTCGTACTTGATTTTTAAGCAAGTCAATGCATTTGCAATGTATATTCTATAACAAAATAGTATTAAGTATTATTACATGTACTCCATGATTTATGAGGTGTAATATCATTAATATGTGCTCAGTGTTGCACGTGGTGGCCTACGTGCTGATCTACACTTCGTGCTGCGTGAACCCTGTCATCTACGTGGTCATGAACAAGCAATACAGACAGGCTTACCTCGCCCTGCTGCTGTGCAGACGACAGGCGACTCGATCCTTCTCCATGCACAGCTCAGGTCAGCCTGTAGTGTTCCATCCTCTATCACTGAGTAAAATGGGTGGGTCTGGATGACATACTTAGATGTTAGATGAGTCAACCGCGTCCAGATATCGATACACTTTTTTGGGGTGTCAAAAGTGACTTAACGCCAGAAATGAGTCAAGCCTGAATTTTAAAAGGTCAGTAATAGGTGTGACTTGATGCCAGAAATGAGTCATACATGAAATTTAAAAGGTCAGTAATAGGTGTGACTTGATGCCAGAAATGAGTCATGCCTGAATTATAAAAGGCCAGTAATAGGTGTGACCTGATTCCAGAAATGAGTCATGCCTGAATTTTAAAAGGCCAGTAATAGGTGTGACTTGATGCCAGAAGTGAGTCATACTTGATATTTAAAGGGCCAGTAATAGGTTAGTATGACCTACAAAAGGGCGGGTGAGTCAAAAAAGTGCATCGCAATTCGGACGCGGTTGACTCATCTATGTGGGTTATACAGACCCAACCATTTCTCTCAGTGTGGTGAATTTACTTAGCAATTTTCAAAATTAAATTTTTGGTGACCCCTGATGATAATTTTTTGGTGATCCTGATGAGAATTTTTGTTGACCCCTGATGATAATTTTTGGTGACCCCTGATGATAATTTTTGTTGACCCCTGATGATAATTTTTGTTGACCCCTGAAAATAATTTTTGGTGACCCCTGATGATAATTTTTGGTGACCCCTAATGATAATTTTTGTTGACCCCTGATGATAATTTTTGGTGACCCCTGATGATAATTTTTGATGACCCCTGATGATAATTTTTGATGACCCCTGATGATAATTTTTGTTGACCCCTGATGATAATTTTTTGCGACCCCTGATGATAATTTTTTGGTGACCCCTGATGATAATTTTTGTTGACCCCTGATGATAATTTTTGTTGACCCCTGATGATAAGTTGCCCTGAGAGGAGAAAGGGACTCTCAACAAAATTTATGAAACATTGCTTTAATGTAACCTAAAAATGAATGGTTTTTAATTGATATTTACCATTCAAATTACGTCGTATGACTAACAGGGGAACGTAGATCTGCCGCGACGTATCACCCCAACGTCGACAAGATCGACGTCGAGGCAGACGAGCTGGCGGCAGCTGTAGCGCCAGCGTCAGCGTTCGTCGACGTGCCGCTGGCCGGCGTCTTCAAGCAAATTCCTGATATATAGTTGCTAAAATATCTATTTTATACTGAAGAATTATAATTAAAATATAACTCAGTACTCACTGCAGTGAGTGACAGAGCACGCACTTTTCGTCGACGAAAACGTAAAGTCACGGACAGACAGACGGACGGACATGGCGAGCACAATAGCGCATTTTCCCATAAATGAGAAATTACGCGAAAAATACATTAAAAAAAGACATTAAAACAAGGGCGTTACTTGGTTTTAAGAACCCGAGTGAAAAGCCCTCAGGAGATGTACAAACAGAATGTCAAAGAAATAATGATTTAACAAGCAGCTATAGAAACATTTTCAGTACAGCAAGGAAGAAAGGAAGTAGTATATGTTTACAGCATTAATAACTACATATTCAAGCCCCATTATATTGAAGTGAACGTCTGTTAAGTAATTGCCATTTCACAATTTTCTGTTGAAAATATCGATAATTTTAATAAATTAACATAAAATTAACAATAGCGTGGCGTGAAAATATTTTAGGGGGGGTGTTGAAGCCCTCTTAAAACAGGCCTAACGGCGACATTAATATTGAAGTTCAGTGAATGTCTTCTAACGTTAAATAGAATTTATCAAGATTAACATTGTTTAAAAAGTGGAGGCATTACGAATTAAATCCCGTTTATTTGTTTTAAGTGCACCTAACCAGCGTTTTTTATAGAATCAAACATTAAAATCGGTTGAAAGTGAGAAGACAATCTTTACCGAAGTGAACAACACAAGCTGTGTTATGTATAGCGTGCTACTCGCAATCTTCAGTAATGTGAAGATTGTTAGTTGATTGTTATTTGATTGGAATTTCTTAGAAACGTCATTTGTGACAACTAAGTTTCCAGTAAAGTGACTGCTATTTTGCTAAACCTAAAGCATTTGATTCTTTTGAGCATGGAAATTATTTCAACATAACGTCATGAATTTCAATTCAAGACGAATATTTCCCGCCTATCCATTTTTCCTCCACCATATATATCCAAATACGTTTGCATTTATAATGTTTAGTATACCGTATCTCAAATTGAATGTTAGCTTAGAATCCAGTAATGTGTACAAGATTACTCGGATTGAAAGTTTAACTTTCGTTTGTCTAATTTAAAATTTAGATCTCAACCAATAATTGTCTACTAATTGCGTGATTTTTATTTATTTTTCGGATTCTATCCATTAATTGAAGCTTTGAAAGTCGTTTAATCCCAGCAACATTTCTCAAGAATAGGATAAGTGGATGGATCATATTGCCCAAAATACTGACACACTTACTGCGTGTAGCACGGATACGTATGTTTAGCACATTTTCTCATTTATGGAAAAAATTCCCTATTGTGCTCGTCATGTCCGTCCATCCGTCCGTCTGTCCGTGACTTCACGTTTTCGTCGACGAGAAAATGCGCTCTCTGTCACTCACTGCAGTGAGTACTGAGTTATATTTTTTCCTGGCCAAACTGGGCCAAAATGTCCAACACAAGGGCGGAAGGTGCATCTCTATTTGGAAAAATTCTTTTCCATTTCTCATTCATTTCTCCATTTTTAATGATTTAGGATCACCTGAAAACAAAAACTGTTTGCCAAACTTAACCAGGTTGTTAACACCTTGGTTAAAATACCATTCTTTCATCAACCTGGTAATGGTTACACTATGGTTGATTTTCAACATCTCAATGTATATATTATTTGAATATTGTATTTTCCTTTGAATAGTGAATAGTTCTAGCATTGCACTTGCAATTCGGTTTACATTGTAAGCATAAGTTTTCATGTAGTATTAATTCATTTATAGGCAATGTAGGTAATTTTTATTTAGGTGAAAGGTAATGAAAATATTTTATACCATTTTAATTATATTGATGTAACAAATAAACAATTTTGCAACAAACGACCCTACATTTTTTTTTGTTCATAACGTAGTGCAAAAGCAATCTCATTCAATTATGATCATTTTCATGGACTGTAAAGGTGAGAGAAGAGTGTAAAAATGTATGACATAATTATTATTAGATGTTGATTTCTTAGGCATACAAAAACCACTTCTTGGAAATCGGGTTAGCCGGAGCTAGTCACTGATGAATGCGAATTAATTTATGATATGAAAATCTTTTTTGAAAATAGATCACAATCACTGGAAAAAACTTGATACTAGGAGAAAATAAGGAGGGACAACTTATATTTAATCGTTGGATAAAAGTTTAAAATTATATTTTAATTTCTAAAAAACAAATTCGTTCAGATCTAAATACAAATGCAAGTTGGGAAAAAAATAATGTATTAATAACCACTGTTGCCGTATAAATGTTCGAAAATTGTAATCTCTCGGAACATATGTTTAGTAATCCGCAGTGGAAATGGAATGCGTAAGGCTCGAGCATCCGAAAATTTTCGATCAGCTGGTTCAGTCATGCCATAAACTTAGCGATGGTTGGCTGTGCCTTACGTTACGGGCTCACCGTCTATTGCTTTTTCGTGAGATGATTGTTGGTTGTTGATCGATGTTTCATTCTCAAAAACGACGATGTAGTTCACTTTGAAATATTTTTGATTAAATTACTGGCTGTTGACCTTGACCCTGTTGACGTGGTTCCAAAGAAAGCTGTCGCACCGCTGTAAAAACCCTCGAAAAAAGTATTGCTAAAAATGCGAAAAAGAACCTGAAAGCCTTCTTTAAGTTCTTTTTATACGCTAGCTCGAAGTGCAAGATGAAGGACGATATTTCTGATTTGAAAGTAGATCAGCGAAAGATATCCTCTGACCTCTGATGAGGGCAAAGCCAACGTACTTAATCATTTTTTCAGTAGCGTATTTACTGAAGAGGACTTGAACAGTATTCCAGCTATTGAGGAGCGCCCAGTCGGCTCTAAATTCACAAGCTTTCAAATACAAGAAGAAGAGGTTCTCAAGCGCCTTATTGCTGTAAATCCAAACAAGTCATGTGGACCAGACGGCTTCCACCCCAGATTACTCAAAGAATTAGCAACTGTCCTAGACAGCCCTCTGACGTCACTTTTTAAAAAAACTTTGAACAAAGGAATGTTGCCGGCTGACTGGAAAGAAGCTCAAGTGACACCATTGTTCAAAAAAGGTGACAAAAGCTGCCCGGGAGACTCGCCCTGTCAGTTTGACAAGTGTCGTTTGCAAGGTAGTGGAATCTATTGTGAGGGATTGAATGATAGATCATTTGACTGCTAATAATCTCCTATCAGACTCAACATGGCTTTATTGCCGGGAGATCCTGCAGGACCTGCACCACTAACCTCTTGTCGACTCTGAACAAATGGACCTGCCTGCTGGACGAAAGGGAGCCAGTAGACGCAGTATACCTCGATTTTGCCAAGGCATTTGACAGTGTCCCACATGAGCGGTTGTTGCGTAAATTGAAGTCTTTGGGAATTGAGAGTAATGTACTCAAATGGATCAGAGATTTTCTAGTATAGAAACGATGAAGCAGTTGTTTGTTGCTCTCGTGCGCCCAAACCTGGAGTTCAGAAACGTCGTGTGGTCACCGAAATTTGAAAAGGACAAAAATTTAGTAGAGAGTGTTCAAAGGCGCGCAACGAGGATAGTTCCGGGCTTGAAAGGCAAGTCCTATGAGGAAAGATTAAAGATTATGAAGCTTCCAAGCCTCCATTATCGACGTCTGCGTGGGGACCTCATTGAAGTATACAAATATACTCATGGCTTATACAAGGTCCCAGAAGGATTACTAGAATTTGAAACAAGAACCAACACCAGGGGCCACGGCTATAAACTAAAAAAACGGCGTTGGAACACATCCATGCGACAACATTCTTCTCGCTTCGAGTCACCGACATGTGGAACAGCCTCCCTGATAGCATCGTTGAAGCTCCGAGTATGAACATCTTCAAAAACAGACTAGACGAAGCTATGCAGGAGCATATGTTCAGTCTTAAAATGCCTAGCAAATTACGGAGCAGGCAATAAGTCCAGCAGCTATCTCAATCAATCATCAGTTATGGAAAGATCGGGTTCCAAAGGCCGGATCCCTTGTGAATCAAGTCACGAAAAGTTCAAGAATCGGCAACAGACCATAGGCCTATTTCTTCAATGCTGACACTTCTATTCTATTCTATTACTTTTGTTTTTAGCACCAAGCATCTCATGGTAAACACAAATTAATATGCTATCAGTATCATGCTTCATCATTAATCATTTATGCCGAGGAGGAGTCAGATTATGCAATGCATGAGTGCATGACTAGAGTTGTTCAAATAATGATTCATATTTCATATTATTGGATATTTGTCTTATTCATTGTCATTGGCTCAAATTTGGTAGGAAGTTTGAAATTCATTGTTTCAGACTGAACTTTGTGGACGTGGTTCCAAAGTTGCTTGTTCTGATGAAGTTTGAAATTTTGCACTCACTGTGACTCACATAGTTATATAGAATACAATAGTCTGAATATGAATAGACATGAAATATGTCATGAAAGACATGAATAGACAATTAGACATTAAAGATTAAACTAGTTGAAATTCTAGCAAACCAAGTTGGAAAGTTGGCAAAACCCAAAACCTACCCAAGTAGTAAAGTACAAGACAAAAATTCCCTTGATTGATGTCAGACAGTATATAAATAAAGAATAAAGATTAGTAAACAAAATGGGTGCATATGAATAATCAATCTTGTTTGAAAAAAATTATGGCATAAATCAAAATTAGTGTCATCACATCATGTGTAGATTTACAATGAATTGGTTTTTGAAGACTAGTCTTAGAAAAATTTGTATTTTTATGGTAAATTATTACTTCCACATTATATTGGCTTATTGCTTCTGAATATAATTTTACAGAATTTAATTTATTGCTAGGTACCATATTTTGGGCAATGCATAGCAGTGCCTGGCTTCTCAAAACAGGGATGAGAACATTGTTATGGGAGGCTGCATAGGAAACCTGAGGAACCGTTCGCCCAGTAGGGCGTCCTCTGTAGAGCCTGCGGCATCTGTGTCTTCTCCACAAGGTACTCCACTACTCCTGATAATTGATCTTCTAACAAATTAAGCAATATAGCTTTATACAAAAGCCTGCTTTTCCTGGTTTAATGGTGAAATTCTGCTCTTTTGTTTGGTCAAGAATCATTGTGGCTTCCTTTGTCAAAAATTAAATAAAGCTGATAATAGGCTTTATGATGAAAAATTGTTTCAATTAAGTGATCTTCATTTTAATTTCTCACTACTTAATTTATTTATTGTATTATGTAATCATGCCAGGGGCCAGAAACAGTCTAATAAGCTTTTCTCATTGCATTATCAATTATGGGTTAATGCTTCAGTTTGCTCATCATGCACAACATGCTGCTATAAATGTACCTAGTTAACATTATTGTATCATTTACATAGCATCAATTTTGATACTATATGTGATGCTAATATTTTTATTTCCTACTTGTTCTCTTGAAAATGCCCAATTGATTATACCACCACTGTTTATTGATTATACTACCTATCTGCTCTAATGGTAATATGTAACTTGACATTTTTCCCAACTTTTCCAGGTAGCCGAGGTGTTGGGAAGAATGTTTCACTACGCCATGAGGCAGTACGGTGGAAGTCTGACCTGCCATTGACTGAGAAGCAAATTCAAGACAAAAGAGAAGAATTCTGGGACACAGCACCTGCTTTTGATGGCAGGTGAAGGTCCTAGAATGAGCAGTGTTAAACTCTGCTCTGCCTACCGTCAACTGGGGTGACTCCGTCCACCAGGGGTGACTTCGGCCACCACTACAGAAAAAAATGGCAGCAAAACAAAATAATAAATGTTGGCCAAAGTCACCCCATTGGTCAAAGTCACCCCGTCACTTTGGCCAACGTTTTTTTTGTGTTGCTGCCATTTGTTTTTGTTATAGGTAGTGGTGGCCAAAGTCACCCATTTGACGGTAGGTACTGAAGTGCTTGAATGTTGTCATTTCCAGTAATATTGGATAATATTCCAGTTATGAGGAGAAAGTTTGGGCAGATTTTCAGTTGAATGAAAACTTTCATGAAAATGTACTTGCAGAAGGGCCTTTGCATCATTTTCTTTCATGCAGAAGTGTGATGTGAAATCTCTAAGTTCCAGAGTAAAACACTAATATTATTTACAGAAAGGAAATATGGGATGCACTGAAGGCTGCAGCCACTGCATTTGAGAGTGAAGATTATGGTTTGGCGCAGGCTATTGTTGATGGAGCAAACATCACATTGCCCTATGGCGGCCTCACTGACTGCTATGATGAGCTGGGCACCCGCTACCAGCTACCTGTCTATTGTTTGTCGCTGCCTGTCAATGTTGTTGCTGCATGGGAGAAGAGTGCATCTCTGCCCTCAGGCAAGTTTCTTGATATTGAAGTCAATTTAAGGATAATGAGTGTTCTTTTATTTGTTTGCAATAATTTTTATTATGATGATTTACCCATGTGCTTTTTCTTCAGCTTGTTTCTTAGAATTATTTTTTATTTTTTCAATATACTAGGTTCCATTGCTGGATGATATATTATTTATGGAAGTATTTTAATTTATTTATTTATGTATTATTTTTAAATTGTCCATTTTTAGTCAACCAGAGCAAGATTTGCCCACCACTACTAATAATCACATTTACCATGAATTACAAACGACTGTTGAATGTACCCCTGTGTGTGTTGTTAAATACCTAGAGCTCCCAAGTTTAGGGCTGAAACCATTAAGGTTTGCTCCTAATAGAATCAAATGAATATTATTTTTTATGTTATTCAAGCACCTGTTAAAAATATAAAATTTCTAATATAACTCAAATGTCCATTCTAGATTGTAAGTGATAACTTACTAATCATGATTACTTTATGATTCTAAAAATCAACGAATTTCTCCATATACACGCAGTGGAGGCAAGAGCAGCTGTATTGTTTGCCCTGTGCTAAGTATTTTTCACCCCACAGAGCAAGGCGGGTGGGTGGCTGGGGAAGAGATCGTCATCAAAGTGCGTCTTTCGACGACCTCCAAGGACATCAAACTGCCCGTCCACTCTCTCGACACCATCGCTGAGTGCAAGCAGCTCCTCAAGGTCCTACTCTACGCTCACTCATGCTGGCAAACGAGGGATTTTTTGACTAGTGCCTGATTTAGTTCAAAATTTTATGCAATATCCTATGGGAGTAAATACTTAATACTAGAAAGTACAAGAATGTCAACATATGCATTTGCCACCACATGCTCATTTTGCGGCCAAATTGTAAACCTACGATAGTAGTCTTGTACTACATTGTAGCAATTCTTAATCCAAAACTTCAAAGCTAGTCACGCTTGATTTTCTCCACCGTCCTCTGTTGTACCGTCAACTGGGGTGACTTCGGCACCCACTACAATAGAAACAAATGGCAGCAAAACAAAATGATAAACGTTAGCCAAAGTCACCCCAGGCACTTTGGTCAACATTTATTATTTTATTTTGCTGCCATTTTTTTTTTCTGTTGTAATGGTGGCCAAAGTCACCCCCGGTGGCCGAAGTCACCCCAGTTGACGGTACTTAATATTTTTTAGTATTCTCTGCAAAATTTTCCTGATCAGGGCTTCATAAACAATTGTTTACAATTTGAATTCCTACAATTTACCTTCCAAGAAGAACAGATTAACGAATTTTAGTCTCAGTCATTATTGTACATAGACTGCATTTTGCAGTGAGATACCAAAATTTTCTGTAAAATATGGAATTTCACATTTTAAATAAAAAATTTGCTCAAAATTATGTCACGTCAATAAATTTACGTTTAACAAATTCCATACGCCAGATATAACGTAATTAGATGTGAAAAAGCTATCAAATGACCAGACAGTATAGAGCACCTAAATTAAAACATTAGAAAGCAGTGTAAATTTATATGAACATTGCAGGAGCAAGAGGATCTCGGGGAGGTGCGGCAGCGTTGGTTCTATGGCGGCATCCTTTTACCTGACCGCTTCCGTATCAACGAGTTCAACATCCCCCACAACCATGTCATCCAGAGTATCATCACTGATAATGTGTGGTGAGTATCATCACTTGGCATATGTGATGAATATCATCACTGAGAATGTGTGGTGAGTATCATCACTGAGAATGTGTGATGAGTATCATCACCGAGCATGTGTGGTGAGTATCATCACTGAGAATGTGTGGTGAGTATCATCACTGAGAATGTTTGGTGAGTATCATCACTGAGCACGTGTGGTGAGTATCATCACTGAGCACGTGTGATCAACATAATCTTTATCATCAGTTTACCGTATATTTGACACAATAACATTTCTTGAGAAGTCTCTTCACTGAAGCTTGCTGACTTGAATCGTCATGCGACTCCAGATAAGCAACTTAAGAGTTTGAATATGATGGAATGAAGTATACTATATCATAATATTATCGATATGTTGAAGGTAGCAATTTTAATATATCTTCTGCTTTACCTTCAGTGTTATCTTTAGTTATATTTTCTATTGCCTCCTGTGTTACTTTAACTGCTTTACATTCTTCCCGTCATTATTCGTGTACTGGCGCTCAAAGGATGTTTGGGTATAAACACTTGGGGTATCCGTCACTTTAATGATGTAGTAGTCTTCACAATAAAATACCGCACGAAGATAATTAACAAAAGAACAAATATCTTATAACTTTTGAATTATTTATGTTAAATGAGAATCATTAATGCTCAATAGTCACGTTACAAATTCAATTAATACTTATTAATTTACATTTATATTGGCATTTCTGCCAGGATTGTCATTGTCTTGTATTTGCAGAGACGGTGTAAGATGAAGCTGCTGCTACAAACTAGAGCTTCAGTCCTCCAGGCCTGATCCTGCCCCACGTTTTTCCTCAAACCCTGAGTTTATCCCAACTTTCAGCCATTGAACAGACATAAATTTCACATTCATCCTTGCATTCAGCTATTGAACAGCCATAATTTTCACATCCATCTCAGCCTTCAGCTATCAAACTGACATAAATTCCACGTTGATCCCAGCCTTCAGCTATCAAACTTACATAAATTCTATGAACAGCCATAAATTCTCAACCTTCATTTCTGGATGCCATTTACTTGCATTCTTACGCGAAGTTTAACGCCCCAAATCGGCGCTACTGCGGATCACGGCAAGTTCAGCTCGTGCGGATCTCATTAGAGACGCAAATAACCTGCCTAAATTACGCAAGTAACCTGCCTAAATTACGCAAGTAACCTGCCTAAATTACGCAAGTAACCGGCCTAAATTACGCAAGTAACCTGCCTAAATTACGCAAGTAACCAGCCTAAATTACGCAAGTAACCTGCCTAAATTACGTGCTGTGTACACGTGCTACTCAACATTTATGAATCAAGTGGTCATAAATTTGTATACTTTTTCTTCGTTATTAAGGTTTGGTCTTCAAATAAAGTTTCTTGTAACCTTTAAGAACGATTTGTCGGTTAGTGATGATTCCAAATTATTAGATATGTTACCGGGAGTAAGGTGACTTATGAATTTCTTAATAATAATAAAACTTGATTTACCTGTCATTTGATGGCTTCGCACATTGAGATAATACGATAGTGTTATTTAGACCTGACTTGGTTGCTTGATGGTGAAGTAGTGTAAGGTTATATGCTCAACTCAGTCTGCTTGTGAGTCACAATAAGAATAAATTGAGTCACACAACATGAAATGTCAGTCACAAAATGAATAATGTGATACATATGCACTATATGTCATCAGTCACAAAATGAATAATGTGATGCATATGCCCTATATGTCAATAAGAAGCTGAGTGGAAGTCACTAGAAAAGATTTACAGTTTGTGCAAGACGGAACATCTGGAGATAAATTGATGTTGCCGTCTTTCGAAAATGTTTATCTTCTATTATTTGTTTATTCGTCTTATCATTATTATTCATTTTGAATGGAAATGAAACTTAGTGGAGAACAGTGCTGCTTAAACAGTGCTGGAGGGTTGCCATGCCTCGCCGGCCCCTTTCACCCCCACTGACAATAAAAATAAAATTTATTTTTCAATAATTTTTCACGATTCCCCCCGCCCCCACATAACCGCTATACGCTACCGCACAACCGCACCCAAGACAAAATTCAGAGGCACGGTAGCTTCTGGCAATCAGAAGCTGGGGCGGCACTGAATTTTGATGAAACGATTTCTCCGTCCCATACACTGTTAGAAAAAAACGGTGAAAAAACGGTCCCACTGGCGTTCTAGTGGCCGGTCGCCCCAAGAAAATAAACTGATTCGCCGTTTTTATCAGATGTTTTACGGATTTCTAGTGTTAAATTAGAATAAAAACGGCGACACGGTGTTTCTTTTCACGTGCCGACCGGCCACTGAAACGCCGGTAATACCGTTAACGGTAATTTTTCTGACAGTGTACAAGAGTGGGTACCCAACATATGGAGACATTGGTGTATTGCTCTGTCTGTATATGTCATTTATTCATGCAAATCATGTTTCTATTACAATCCACTTTATTGATCTTTGTATTTTAGCCTGGTAATGCATTTTTCTAAATATATTTTTGAACACTCAATTATTTATGTCTTCTAACTATAATCTTCATATGAATTTTCATTTTTTTTATACAAAGTTCTTTATTTTTTTGAAGGAAACTCACTTAGAGTCGCAACAAATTACTAAATGTGAAATCCTCTGTTTTAAATATATTCCTTATCGTGACATATTTACATCATAAAATATTCATTTTTATTATTGAAGTACAGGATGATTATTTATTATTAGTTCGAATACTGGATAGTGTTCATTATGTATGGAAGTTGTATTTAACTAGCTTTAATTAAGTGCCTGCACACAAGACGAATAGTCTACACAAACTATTACATGGGCAAATAATAATTTTTTCGCACAGCTTTCGCACAAGTCAAGAACTTTTTAACCTTGACTTCAAATTTATTGTCTTTAAAAATATCATCTGAAGCCTATTAATATTCTATGGCTTAAATAGGGCATTCTGGTGGCGTGAAGATTTGGCTTCAAAACTAACAAATTTTTAGGGTAACTTGCTTTAGGTTTACGAGGGGATCATATAAACTGATAAAATTTTTAAAGTTTTTCTTTAAAAAATACGATATCGCAAATATTAAAAAAAAATATCGTATTAAAATTAATAAAGAGAGGTTCTTGAAGTCTTGTAGTGAACTTGAGGTAGGGGTTCTCAATAACTTTGGTGAACTTGAATAGGGGTTCTTGAAAAGTGATATTTATCTTGGATTAGAGGTTTTTTGAAATATGTATTTTCTAATAAATATTATTAAATTTCGAATTTCCTTTGTAGATATTAGAACAGTGGAATTTAGCTTCTCTCCGTATATGTATTTTAGGTTAGTAGATATGGCCTACACGATGATCTGCATTGATAATAGTTTAAGTAATAGATGTTAGATAAAACAGTGATATAAATTAGTGTCATATTAGGGTTATCTATGGCAATCAAGCTTTGTACAGGTTAAATTAAACCCACGTTAACGAGTAGTTAACCTCCATGATTGGTGTGTACAGATCAAATTAATGATCCTGTAAGAGATAACCATCATTAATTAAATTTAGTGCTTGGGTATTGTAGCATGTATTGTATATATATGTGTGGATGTAAGATCATATGTTTTACATAAGAATTATTAATATTAACCTGCCACGAACTTGTTTGCGTTCGTCTCATGTATTACACTTATCTCGTATAATAAAATGTTATCTTGAAAGATCATTCTCTCACTCAAGTGGGTTAAGTAGCTATCTGATTAGTCTTTATTTATACTAAATCAAACTGCGCATTTACAGCACTTGTGTTCAAACAATCTGCTATGTTTTATCGTCTACGATTTAATGTTGTTTTATCGTCTACGATTTAATGTTGTTTTATCGTCTACGATTAACTAGCATTTAAACAGTCACTCCCAGTCAGGGTTAGTGATTTTTTAAATTTTTTTGCAATCAAATGATTTAATCAGTCTGATTTAATTACATGATTTAATCAGTCTGATTTAATCACATGATTTAATCAGTCTGATTTAATTACATGATTTAATCAGTCTGATTTAATCATTGCCAACCCTGCTCCTAGTGCCGGCAAATTCGTCCTCTTATTCATAATGATATACTTATCTGAAGTGTATAAATGAAATCCCTGATATGAGCTTCTTTTTGACTTAAGTTTGAATTCAGAATTGTTGAAATCGATCCATGTTTTTCTCTTAGCCTCAACAAGGTCTGGCCAAGTTTGTTACTCACACGTGACCGTAACAACCGAACTTCAAGTTTGAACTTTTCAACAAATTTTGCGCGAAAATTGAACCATCATCCGAGTATTTAATAATCATGTCACTACGTCACTTGTTGACTATCTTGTTAGCAACAAAGTTAATGGTTAACTAATAAGTTGATAAACTAACGAGTTGTTAACATTTCGGCTAGTTGTTTACGATATCTCGCTGTACTCGTATGGCGTTCGAAATACGCATCGGCACCTCCAACTTTACGATGTTTTTTTATTTAAAATTAGTTATGAAAAGCAGAAATTTTGTCGAAATTTAGCGTAATGTCTAGACAATATTTATGAGTCATATTTTCCAAACAGTGACATACTTTCTCACCCACGGAGCGAAGGTGTACACAATACGCGTTTTGCCAGGAGAAACCGGATCGTAATAACCTAGGCCCATAATTTAAAAAAAAGTTAAGACATCGTAAGTTCATCAGCCAATCATTGACGGCCTTTCAAGCAAAATCCTCCAATCATAGACAAGAAAATAGAGCGTAAGTACTTACGTTCACTTTGCGAGTTTTGAAAGTATGGCCCCTAGAAAGTACAGTGATATTTTTTATTATGACTTACGCGTCTAAGTGTACCTCTGAAACTTATTGTCTTTGTTCTGTATCTGCAAACTGACGAGGTCAGTTCCAAAAATCCAATAATCAAATAGATTAGTGCTCTATAAAATTGAATAGCGTCTCTTATTCCAACAGAATTTTCCATTATTAATATTTAGTTTAGAAGGTATAGTTTTTGTAATGTTTTCTATTGTGTAGTTTTTATTTGGACCTTGTATTGTATATTTGGAATGATCTCGTGACCATATTTATTTGCCGCGTTTTCTTAAAATTGTTCGAGTGATCTTGTGATGATATTCATTTTAAAATTATCTGTAATATTTTCTTTGTAATAAATTAAGATGCGTTATTCTGATATGTTGCTACGAAGCGGTCGATGCTTCACATACTATAAATACTATAAGATACTATAATAAATCTTAGTGTAGTATTATACATAATATAGTATAGTGTAATATGATATTTAAGTTGCTATCTCGTAGACTCGCGTCCCAAAACACATCCTTATGTTCCTCAAAAATCATTGCTAACTTTTCTACCTACTGGACCTTCATCACACCTCAACCTTCCATCCTCCTACGAATTTCTTCCCTCCTTAACATTTCTCCTTTTACAACTATTTTTCATCTATAACAATCCAAGCAATTTCAACCCCTATTATTTCCTCGCTACAACCTTCCACCCTCCTACGAACATCCTCCCTCCTTAATCTTTCTCCTTTTACAACTTTTTTTACATCTATAACAATTTCAACCCCTATTATTTCCTAGCTACAGCTTCCCTCCTTCCATATCCTTCACTTGTGGACCTCTTCCTCCGAATCCTGCACAAACTCCTGACAATACCCGGGAAGATAAGTCGAGGTTTTAAGTGCCTGGCTCTATAACACTAATTTAAGACCTATTATTAATCTAGAATTTAAAAAAAGTTTAAATGATAGTTGCGACTTCGCTAACCTGTAGTAGAAGTGAATGGATTGTTTCGTGTGTATGTTTACACAGGCAGCTGCGGTACAATCTTTGGTGAAAATATTATGTTTTAAAACGATGTTTTGTAATAGTACTTCAGTGAAAATATGTTTCTAAAATGATGATAGGTAATATCACTTCAGTGAAAATATTATATTTTAAAACGATGATGTGTAATAGTACTTCAGTGAAAATATTATGTTTTAAAATGATGATGTGTAATAGTGCTTCAGTAAAAACATAATGTTTATAAAATGATGATGTGTAATCAGTAATAGTACTTCAGTAAAAACATAATTTTTTTAAAATGATGATGTGTAATAGTACTTCGAAGAAAATATTATGTTTGGAAATGATGATGTGTAACATCACTTCAATGAAAAAAATTTTGTTTTAAAATGATGTGAATGTTTTGGCTGCATTCGACGCATGCAGCAAGTGTCTTATCGTTTACTTTAAAGCTTTATCGTTATGATTATTTATTAGATGATAACATATTAAAGTTGCAAGCATATAATTGGTTAGTTTGATTATAAGCTTGAGTTGATGAACATAATGCAACAAAATTGATGTTAGTCATTTTCAGACACAATTAAATTAAGTACTTAAGTGAAGCATTCAATAAATCGAAACTTTCTCTATGTCCGGTGTAAAGTTCAACATTTACCCAAACGGATGAAATAAAATGACGATGTTAGAGTTCATTAATGTGTGGGATGTACTAGTGATATATTAGATAACACTCGATAAGGTCATATATTTTCAGAAATTTCAACAGCTGGTAAGTAAATTTCGAAATATCCTTAAGAAAATAGCATTAGGTAAAATACGTATTTAATTTATTTACTTTGCGCGTATAGTTTAATCCTAATCAATTCTAGAATGACTTGGTTGCGGAAATTCATCAATGTGAACGATTTTTGTCAGCTTGTAAATATTCAAGCATTGTATTGTGTTCTAATTTTACATTACAAAGATACGAATTACGATAGCGTTTATAAGTAAACCTTATCTATCGTATCTAATTTCAATAACTTATAAGATACCTACTTAAAGCACAATATTTCTCCTGGCCAATTACGAGACAAATTTTCGGAACGAAGTGGCTAGTCTTTAATTTTGAGCATTAGTTATGTTTAATATTTTTTAAAGATTAGTAAAGATTTAAAAGTAGGTTCGATTTCACGAGTGCGTGCTTTTGTGTAACTCTTTTTCGAATGGGTTAATTTCTCTTCATTTATTAAATAAATTTATTAATAGCCATCTCTATAGGTACCTACTGCTTTAGTCCAGTTAGTTACATTTTGTATTTCTTTTATTAATTATTATTATGACCGCAACACAGGCGTTTTCCTGGAGAATGTAGAAAATTATTAATTTAGCTATTGATTTAATTTTTTAATATTGCTATTCTTACCAAACTACTGAAGTTTGTGTTGTTTTTTAGGATGAAATAATGTTTGTTTTTAGTTTTATTACGGCACCTAAAAGGTAATAACTTGGTGCTTATGTAACGGTTTCGTTCATGATTTTGAATTAATGTAATAAAAATATTAAGAAATTTAGAATTTTATACGACATTATTATAAAAAGAAGGTGAAATTATATCGAGATCACAATCAAGCTTATTTACGTCGTAGACTTGAGAAACGTAGTTAAGAGAGAGCTGTTATTTCTGTTCAGTGAGCGTATTTGTTAAATATTTTTTATTTTAAATTACACTTGGTTTGATTCAAAGAAATGTTGCTATAGAGATTTTCTTCTGTAGGTCAATGTTTTTCCCTGGGACTTGATATTAATTTTATTATTTTAAATTACATTAATATCTGTTAATTTCTATTTGCTTTTCAGCGAACGCAAGCTGCCTTCGAATAGTAACTCTACTTTTCCAGGTACAATAAAATCTATAATGATTTATTATGTTTTCGACTTGATGAAGAAACATTAACTTTATATCATTTGATGCAGCAAAGATCTTCTCGCACAGTTAGCAGAACAACAGTTAGCAGATGCTCTAAGTTATTTAGTTATCCTAGTTATCCTATAGTATCCTAGTACATCCTACCTAGGGATTATCTATTACTATAAGCTAGGATGTGCCTCACTTGCTGCTCCTGGATATATTGGGTTTGCAACATAGTCTACTAGCATATAAGTTGTGATTTGAAATACAGCTATTCACTTATAGGCTGAGTTTTTCATTACCTGTTCTTTCCAGCACCAACTTCTAAAAGTTGATGAACATTTTAATTGGGCTTGGGCAAAAATAATATAAATTTGATGTCGAAGTTTACTTTTTTTAGAGATAATTCAAATTCCAGCTATGTGATACTATACATGATTTTTAGACGCAAAAATGCAACAATGAATTTCTCATTGAAAATACTGAGTTGTAAGTCATATTTTACTGGACTTTTGAGCAAACAATTTTACTTGGTAAACAAATTATTTCAACTGCTGCACAAACATGAATGCGAAACCTACTGCTATATCATTTTTATGGCCGGTTCATATGCATCGCATACATAACATAAATGTATTATTTATTTTACAACGCATACATAACATTTTAACGTATTATAGTCAATGTTAAGATTACATGGGCACCAAACGAATATTATTATAATGTAGTTATATCTACGGATGTATTTATTACTTCTAAAATAAATATTGAAAACGTTAGCTTTGTTTTTAACTTTGATCATAAGTAAAAGTTATTAACGTAAACTTATCTATATTAAATTTACGCATCTTCTATTGAAATAATCAAGCCTTAATCAATATTAAGTCTGCGCAAGTGTAAATTAATAATTCATGGACACGGAAAACTGACCTGGACGTAACTTTCATAAAAAAATCATTTTTCAATCGGTTATCCACAGGTTTTGTTGCATTATTTTTCGTGTTTCTAATTTCCAAATAAGATAAATTGGTACAGTCGCACTGCGGGAAACTTCATTCATGGGCTGCTGTTACTCATTCATGGACTGCTGTTACTCATTCATGGACTGTTACTCATTCATGGGCTGCTGTTACTCATTCATGGGCTGTTCATTCATGGACTGCTGTTACTCATTCATGGACTGCTGTTACTCATTCATGGGCTGCTGTTACTCATTCATGGACTGCTGTTACTCATCTACTGCTGTTACTACCGTCTACCGATTTTTTTTTAAATTTTAATCGAGTAAAACAGAAAAACGGGAAGAAGTCTCAAAAATTAGATAAAATACGTAGAATATCAAGTAACAGCGGATTTTGAGTAACGATTCTACAAAAATCAGCTTTATAGCTTCAGACAAAATTTACTTTTAATGTACTTGATTACTATACCTAATCTTTCTATAGGTTGAACAAGATTACATTCACAAAATGATTACATCACTTTACACATAAATAACCTAAAACCACATTTTTTCCTAATTTTTGGGGTTCAACGTAGAGGTTCAAGCTCGCCGTTAAGCCCGAGTCTTACACACCACACTTAGAAAAATGAATGTTATGTTGTAAAAAATGTTGACACTTTCTTTACGTAGCACTGATACTGCAGGGAAAAACTGGGTATGGAAGACCCAGACAAGGGGAAAAAGTACGTCGCCATTTGGACCAATTCTCTCCATTTTTCTTAGTGCAGAACATAACACTGGGTCGAGGGTTCGAACCTCACGCCTTGCTCTGTTGCTCTTCACCATCAGCCAGCGTCACGAAGTCGTCCGATGAAGACGCGCCAGCTGCGCCTCTAGCACTGGAACCTGTACAAAACAAGTACAACCTGTACAACACAAGTACAACCTGTACAACACAAGTACAACCTGTACAACACAACTACAACCTGTACAACACAAGTACAACCTGTACAACACAATTACAACCTGTACAACACAACTACAACCTGTACAACACAACTACAACCTGTACAATACAAGTGCAACCTGTACAACCCAACTACAGCCTGTACAACACAAGTACAACCTGTACAACCCAACTACAGCCATAACACAACCTGTACAACACAACAAATACAACCTGGACAATCACAACCTATGGACAATGACATCAGTGTTATGGGGGTAAGAAGGTAAGGGTTAAGTTGGAGGTGAAAATATGGTAAAGTTGCCTTCATTCGCTCATGGTCAGGTGCATTCACGTGAGTTTTAGCATGACACAAGGATTTATTATACTCATCTTAGTGGAACGTAATAAAGGATATTCGAATATTTATCAGATTAACTATACCTCAGTTTACTTTACTGTAATTTCGAGTGTTGTTGATACATCATACCATGTTACAAATATTTATTGCTTCAATATTGCATCAAATCAGTTAGTGAAAACAGGTCCATAGTCAATGTATCCGCTCTGAAATTTAGGAACAATGTAATTAAATATTAACGAACTAATTTGCAAAGCAAAAAGCAAGACAAATAATTAAAAACAATCATCGTAAACAATAAGCGCTTCTCTTAATTGAACTAACACCACACGAATGTTTCATTAACACCACACGAACGTGACGCAAACAGGACATTAACACCACACGAATATAATACTAACACCGCACGAATGCGTCACTAACACCACACGAATGCGTCACTAACACCACACGAATGCGTCACTAACACCACACGAACGCGTCACTAACACCACACGAACATACTCACGTGTAAGGAAGGAGGGGAGGGCAGTCACTAGCACCACACGAACGCGTCACTAACACCACACGAATGCATCACTAGCACCACACGAACGCGTCACTAACACCACACGAACGCGTCACTAACACCACACGAATGCATCACTAACACCACACGAATGCGTCACTAACACCACACGAATTTTCCACTGACACCACACGAACGTGACGCACGCAAGACATTAACACTACACGAATATAACACTACTAACGCCACACGAATGTTCCACTAACACCACACGAACGCGTCACTAACACCACACGAACGCGTCACTAACACCACACGAACACTCACGTGTAAGGAAGGAGGGGAGGGCAGAGGGAGCAGGTAGTCTGTTCCTGTAGGAGTAGCCCACGACGCCCACCACCGCCACCAGCAGGAGGCTGCCTATCACGATGCCCGTCACGGCGCCCCCAGACAACCCGTTCTTGTTCACTGATTATTGTGTTACCAAATAATATTGTTATTAAAATTATTATTGTGTTACCAAATAGTATTATTATTAAAATTTTTATGTTACCAAATAGTATTATTATTAAAATAATTATTGTGTTACCAAATAGTATTATTATTAAAATTATTATGTTATCAAATAGTATTATTATTAAAATTATTATGTTACCAAATAGTATTATTATTAAAATTTTTATGTTACCAAATAGTATTATTATTAAAATAATTATTGTGTTACCAAATAGTATTATTATTAAAATTATTATGTTATCAAATAGTATTATTATTAAAATTATTATGTTACCAAATAGTATTGTTATTAAAATTATTGTGTTACCAAATAGTATTGTTATTAAAAAATTATTGTGTTACCAAATAGTATTATTATTGAAATTACTATTGTGTTACCAAATAGCATTATTATATGATTATTGTGTTACCAAATAGTATTATTATTAAAATTATTATCGTGTTACCAAATAGTATTATTATTAAAATTATTGTTATATTACCAAATAGTATTATTATTAAAATTCTTATTGTGTTACCAAATAGAATTATTATTAAAAATATTATTGTGTACATAAATATTATTATTAAAATTATTATTGTGTACATAAATAGTATTGTTATTAAAATTATTATTGTGTACACAAATATTATTATTATTAAAATTATTATTGTGTACACAAATAGTATTGTAATTAAAATTATTATTGTGTACACAAATATTATTATTATTAAAATTATTATTGTGTACACAAATAGTATTATTATTAAAATTAATATTGTGTTACCAAATAGTATTATTATATGATAATTGTGTACACAAATAGTATTATTATTATATTATTATTATAAATTATTATTTTCAAGACGAAACTTGTTTATGAATGATTTACTTAAGGGAATTGTTGTTAGGATTAATATATTTTATATTAAATAAGTAAATAAACTATATTTGGTAAGCAAAATGACGAATTTTCGAAAATTAATTATTGCTAAGTAATTAATCATAATATTTATATTGAATTATTTAAGTATTTTCATTTAATTTCTTAAAGCCACAATTGCTTTAATCAATTCGTTTGCTGACTGATCTCAACAACTCTTAGCTTAATCCTGCATCAACAATTAAATATGCTATTAAATAAAGTAAAATTTTGTTTGTAGCTAAATTACAAACCAGGTTCAGAAATGTAAATAAATTTATAATCATCAATTATCTCAATAAGAACAAATGAAATTCCTTATAAATTTCACGAACGTGAATAACTTTTGAAATACCGTAACTGAGGTTGGTAAGTTAATACTCGTTCAACATCGTAAAATGGTGAACCTTTCAAGCTTCTTCGTCTCGTCAGACATGAAAATTACCGGGTTAACATTAAAAAGCAAATAGAATACCATAGCAGTTTTCTTGGAGGTTACGGCAGACACGACTGACATGATAATTACCAGTTTAACATGATAGGGTAACCTGAATTACCTACCAAAGTTCTTGGTGGTTACAACTGACATGATAATTACCAGTTAATATGATAAGGTAACCTGAATTACCTACCAAAGTTCTTGGTGGTCACGACGGACACGATAATTACCTACCAGTTAAGCATGACAGGGTAACCTGAATTACCTACCACGCTTCTACTGGTCACGACAGACATGATAATTACCAGTTAATCATGATAAAGTAACCTGAATTACCTACAAGGCTTTTTGGTGGTCACGACAGACATGATAATTACCAATTTAATCATGATAAGGTAACCTGAATTACCTACCAAGCTTCTTGGTGGTCACGCCTGACATGATAATTACCAATTAATCATGATAAGGTAACCTGAATTATCTACCAGGCTTTTTGGTGGTCACGCCTGGCTGCACGGAGGACGGCGGTAGCCCTTCGCCACCAACTGCAAGCAAACCATCGAATTTTAATAAATACTTTATCTTCGACTTACTACGAAATTATGTTAGTTTTAGGTCAAGGTTCAGTTCAATTCGAATCCTATATCATATGTCACAGTTCAATTCAATCCTCCAAATTCTAAATGTATTAACTAACATATATAAAATTCATGCAGTGTTGCAGTCACTGCACAGTAATAAAGCGAATGATAGTCTCGAGTTTGATGATATTCGGTGTTGAATCATTCTAGTTTATACTGAAAAACATTAGAAAACAGCTAAACCAATTTATGAAGAAATGATGCAGCAACTGAGCAGCTAGGAATTGAATTGGTTCATCGAGTTAGGTGATGATACTCGGTGTTGAATAATGAAAATTATGAAAGGAAAACGCATTAATAAGAGATTTCAGTGGGTACTAATTGCAGCACGATATCAACTTTTATTATTTTTAATCTAAGGCATGATTTCGATACTAAAAATTCCATTCTTCTAAACCCTGTTACACTATAACTTTAAGTACTAAATGAACATACGAATATTAATTTAGGATAAGAGGTAAACTAGTTAAATTTCAAGAAATTCCCCCCCAAAAAATTATTAGACTCAAAAAAAGAGCGAGAAATGAAAAAAATGTGACAAAAAATTCTGAGAATGATGAATATATGTATTTACTTATTGGTACAAGTAAATAAGTATTTGAGGTACTTTTGTAAATAAGTACTCACTTTTGGGTGCCTTGCAGACGTATCCGCGCTGGTTGTTACAGTCTTTATCGTTCCACACGCGTTCGTTGTAGTAGTACATCTCGACGCAGATCTCGTCCTGACTGTTGGGCTCACCCTCGTCCCAGTGTAGGTAGTCTAGTGCACTACCATCACTCCACGCATAGCCTGTCAACATTCATATACCTTTGTAATGTACCGACAACATTTCAACTTTCTTGTATTTAGTACCGACAACATTTCTTCTCGCTAAGAGTCACCGACATGCGGAACAGCCTCCCTGATAGCATCGTTGACGCTCCGAGTATGAACGCCTTCAAAAACAGACTAGACGAAGCTATGCAGGAGCATATGTTCAGTCTTAAAATGCCTAGCAAATTACGGACCAGGCAATAAGTCCAGACGAAGCTATGCAGGAGCATATGTTCAGTCTTAAAATGCCTAGCAAATTACGGACAATGCAATAAGTCCAGCAGCTATCTCAATCAATCGTCAGTTATGGAAAGATCGGGTTCCAAAGGCCGGATCCCTTGTGAATCAAGTCACGAAAAGTTCAAGAATCGGCAACAGGCCAAATGGGCCTATTTCTTCAACGCAGCACTTCTATTCTATTCTATTCTATTCAATGAGGATTTAGGTTTAAAGTGATTATTGTTGCTCATTAATGGCACAATAAAACTTCTTGTTGGCCAGTTTTTGGTGATACCCTCGCTCCACTCGTAGCCTGTCAATTTTCATAAACCTTTGGTAATTTAATGAGGATTTAGATTTAAAGTGATTATTGTTGCACATTAATGGCACAATAAAACTTTCTTTTGGCCATTTTTTGATAAGCGGTTACTCATATTAGTAGAGCAAATAAGTAACTTACCTACAGATTAAGAGCTTAATTTAAACACTGACCTCTCTTTAAGACAATTATCAAAAACATAACGTTATTCATCTGAATATTCTTGTTTGGGCAGCTGTGTGACGAATGAATGGAACACTAGGAACATGTTATCGTGATTCGGTGATCAATTATATATGTATTCAATCAAATGCAACATGTGTTTAATTCAACCAAAATTTGATCGTGAATATTTGTTTGCAATTCTCCTGGTGGACCGTCCGGCGTTCAGTGGCCACTGGTGTCCAGGAGTGCAATGGAGTACAGTACGTATTAATTAAAATATAGTACAATGCACTATAGTACAGTACAGATGGAGTACTGCACATATTAAGTACAATATAGTACGGTATAGAATATAGATGGAGTACAGTACAGATGGAGCACAATACAGATGGAGTACAATACAGTACAGTACATATGGAGTACAATACAGTACAGTACAGATGGAGTGCAGTACAGATGGAGTGCAGTACACATGGAGTACAGTACAGATGGAGTACAGTACATCTCTATATACTACAATATGCTCACTGGTGTCACGCTGTATGAGGCCGCACCAGAGGTTGTGTTGGTAGGTCGCCGTCGCCTTGCTTATGAGGTCTGACTCTGTCTGCGAGTGGATCGACACCAAGTTGCCACCTTCCTCTATGCACCTGTCATCATAGTCTCGTCATTATAAACTCAAAGTAGTCAAGGAAATGTTTTCAAAAATATAACATTACCGTCAATTTGGAGAACAAGTGGAATAACAAATTAGGTTGTAAGAAATTCGGATCACGCCAGAATTGATAATTTCACTATGATCAGCAACGATTATTTGGAATACGACAGCCAAGCCTGAATCTCTTACACTAGGTTATTTCCTACCCTAGGTTACTTTCTACCCTAGGCTACTTTCCACATAAGGTTACTTCCTACCCTAGGTTACTTCCTTCCTAAGTTACTTCCTACCCTAGGTTACTTCTTACCCTAGGTTACTTCTTACCCTAGGTTACTTCCTACCCTCGGTTACTTCCTACCCTAGGTTACTTCCTACCCTAGGTTACTTCTTACCCTAGGTTACTTCCTACCCTAGGTTACTTCTTACCCTAGGTTACTTCCTGCCATAGGTTCCTTCCTTCCTAGGTTACTTCCTACCCTAGGTTACTTCATACCATCGGTTACTTCCTAGCCCTTCGGTTACTTCTAATCCTAGGTTACTTCCTAGGTACACTAGGTTACATCTTACCCTAATAAAATTCTTACCCTAATAAAATTCTTACCCTAATAAAATTCTTACCCTAAGCAGCTTCTTGCCCTAGGTTACTTCTTACCCTAAGATATTTCTTACTCGAGGTTACTTCTCACCCTAAATTAGCTTCATTCCAGGTCTTGGTGACATCGGTGACGACGAGGTAGCAATAACCCCCTCCAAAGTCTAACCAATGGGGGTTTGGACAATTGCCGTCACTTGGAGGGTCGGGGGTTGGGATGAAGCCTGAAAAAAACATTTGGTTGGAATAAATCCTGAGTAAAACACGGGGATTTGAACTAAGCCTGAAACAAACACGGTGGTTGGAATTAGGCCCCTGCAGTCAGGAATTGATAGTGCGCTTCTCTATCACCTCACGCTCTTCACCTTCACCTCACGCTCTTCACCTTCACCTCACGCTCCTCACCTTCACCTCACGCTCCTCACCTTCACCTCACGCTCCTCACCTTCACCCCACGCTAATCACCTTCACCTCACGCTCTTCACCTTCACTTCACGCTCCTCACCTTCACTATGCTTGCACGCGAAGGGCTGTAGCTGGTCACACGGGCGGCTGTAAACGCTCCTCACCTTCACCTCACGCTCTTCACCTTCACCTCACGCTCCTCACCTTCACTTCACGCTCCTCACCTTCACCTCACGCTCCTCACCTTCACCTTACGCTCCTCACCTTCACCTCACGCTCCTCACCTTCACTTCATGCTCCTCACCTTCATTATGCTTGCACACGAAGGGTTGTAGCTGGTCACAGGGGCGGCTGTAAACGCTCCTCACCTTCACCTCACGCTCTTCACCTTCACCTCACGCTCCTCACCTTCACCTCACGCTCTTCACCTTCACTTCACGCTCCTCACCTTCACTATGCTTGCACACGAAGGGCTGTAGCTGGTCACAGGGGCGGCTGTACCAGGTTCCGTCTGCCGTGGAGCTGATCATGACGCAGCGGTTGTCCGTGTTGCTCACGTTAGGTTCACGTGGCCCCCAGTTCGTGTAGAGAACCGGGAACCCGTCCACCCACAGGTACTGGTCCGCCTTCTGCCGTGCACCAGAGTTTGTGATCCATTATAATTTTTGTTACTTTGCGTTCAAAATTTAACTTTATTGACGTTGGTGTTGTTGATATACGGAATAAGAAGATCTATTATGTATATTTTTTGATGCTTTGTTCGAGTTCTTCATTGTGAATTCTATTTATCTAATTTCTGATTTTTCTAGACAATTAGGTAAGATGAAATGTATACTACCTCCTTACAATCGCCAGCAAAACTCAATAAGTAATCCAAAGCACAAATCCAATAAATTCAATTTAAGGGTATATTTTATCATAAATTATTAAAAAGTGGAGTTAGATAGCAGTAGCAAGAACAACGTTATTGGCCTCCAAAACTTCCACATCAAAGAATTTAAGCACGGAAAATGAGGTTTAAAGCACGGAAAAGCACAGAAAATCACTAAATTACCATTGAAGCGTGAGGCACACGGTTTCAATGAAGTAATAATGAGTTTGCTTAGCATTTTCTTTGCTTTTAATTACTTGGTAAAATCACGATTTAAGCAGACCGACAAAAATTCCCCCAAACAAACCTTATTTGAGTTGAGTCCCATCCACAAGTTCTCTTCGCCGTACCCAGCGGCCATCGCAAAAATAAGCGAGTTTTCCGTGATGCGTTCAACTGATGTAAGGTGGGCGCCCTGAGATATACAGTAGTCCTCGGCCTCTTGCCAGGTCTTGGGATCAAGCACCAACTTGTAGCAAGAGTCCTCGAAACTGATGAAGTTCTCATACGGACTCGCGCATTTCGGGGGAGGGGAGTCCGTGCTCAGTTCAGGATCTTAGGTAAGGATGAAACAGAAAAGTCATTGAAGTGGAATATGATTATATGAATTCTAGAAGGAGATATTAATTTTTCATATCGAATTAAACGTATGAAAATGTGAGTAGTAGTCTCCGGATTGTACTAATTTTGATTTTGAGAAAGAATTGTATTTAAGATGCAACAATTGCTTGTCAATTATTTGAAAATATAAAATTTACTTATGCTGGTTTATTCCTCTAGATCTATTTATTCAGAACTAAATTTGCTGTCTCTTCTTTGTTATGGACGATTGTTTCTATTTCAGCTCTGGGCGCAGATACAAAACCTTCCCCACAGAATTTTGGACGCAGATAACGAATTTCCCGATATTTATTTGTGCCACGGATGCAGGATCGTGCAAAAAGATTACGGGAGAACATGCAATAGCTACCAACAGGGTTCTGGGCGCAGATGTAATAGCAACTCTATAGGGTTCTGGGCGCAGATGTAATAGCACCTCTACAGGGTTCTGAGCGCAGATGTAATAACTACCCTACTGGGGTTCTAGGCGCAGATGTAACAACTACCTACAGGCTGGGCGCAGATGTAACAGCTCACCCACCTGGGTTCTGAGCACAGATGTAATAGCTACCTATACTGGGTGCAGATGTAATAGCTATCCAACGGGGTTCATGGTGCAGATGTATTAGCTACCCACCGGGGTTCTGGGCGCAAATGTAATAGCTACCTATTTTGGGGTTCTGGGCACAGATATAACAACTACCTACCGGGGTTATGGCGCAGATGTAAGAGCTCACTCACCTGGGTTCTGAGCGCAGATGTAGGATCTGTTCTGGGCACAATCGATCGCTGTCCAAAAGCCGGAATCAGGCATTGTTTCCACGCAGGGGTCGCTCTGGTGACAGAAGCTCTGAGTTAATGACGCGCTCTTGGTATAAAACACTCAAATTCGTACCAGGGGGAAAAAGACTGTTTATTAACATAACAAATCAATTAATCAATCAATATTATAGCTCCAACAGCTTCCAGATATTCAAACGTTGTTTGAATCGAAATTAGTTCGAAAGTACTGTAATTCCTTTTAAAGTATGTGTATTGTTAAACAGCGATTCAGTTTAAAAAATTTTTAAATAATAAAAAATTTCTATCATTATATTTTTATTGTAATACTGTCATCGGTATTGCTTTTTTCATCTTAAAAAATATGCAATTTATGAAAAAGAAATATCGTCAATTTACAGAATGCAAGAATTATCAACTTACAGCTTGCAGCCCGTATTTAAACAATTACATCAACGATGTCTTTAAACTGCTGGTGCCAGCATGTTGAAGAGAAAGCGGGTATCAACTCCATTTATAAATGGCTGTATTTGTGATATTTTAAGATAGTATCAGCATCATTAACAGTAAAGGAAAGTAGCAATGGCCACGGTCGAATTTGGTACGGAAAATGCTGATTGCAGACATTCATTGCAGAACTTTCATTGTTTCGCTAACTTTCATTATAGAACTAGCGTAAATCACCATCATAAAAGTCAATTTCCAATAAAAGTATTAAAAAAATAGTCGAATTCTCACGATTCCACCGCTGGGTTCGAGAGGCCCCCAATTTGCGTAGTTCACCGGCGTCTCGTCTGTCCACTTGTAGTTTGACTGAGACCGCAGACCAATCCAGGCAGGTTCATCAGTAGTCGTCATGAGCAGCGTGATCACAGCTGAACGCAACAAAACGACGTTTAAATTTGCCTTTTAATGCGAATCCAATGGGTCCACCACTGAACCCAACAAAACGACGTTTAAATTTGCCTGTTAATGCGAATCCAATGGGTCCACAGCTGAACGTAACAAAACGACGTTTAAATTTGCCCTTTACTGCGAATCCAATGGGTCCACAGCTGAACCCAACAAAACTACGTTAAAATTTGCCTTTTAATGAGAATCCAATGTGTCCCAAGCTGTACCTAACAAAACGACGTTTAAATTTGCCTTTTAATGCGAATCCAATGGGTCCACAGCTGAACCCAACAAAACGACGTTAAAATTTGCCTTTTAATGAGAATCCAATGTGTCCAAAGCTGTACCTAACAAAACGACGTTTTAAATTTGCCTTTTATAATGCGAATCCAATGGGTCCACAGCTGAACCCAACAAAACGACGTTAAAATTTGCCTTTTAATGCGAATCGAATGGGTTTACAGCTGAACGTAACAAAACGACGTTCATATTTGCCTTTTAATGCGAATCCAATGGGTCCACAGCTGAACGTAACAAAACGACGTTCATATTTGCCTTTTAATGCGAATCCAATGGGTCCACAGCTGAACGTAACTAAACGACGTTAAAATTATCCTTTAAATGCGAATCATATGGGTCATATAAATAGGAACGGCATTAGGAATAGTAGGCGCCTTTTATGGAAGCAGTATAGACATAGTTCAAATTTTACGAAAATATGAGAATATGTAAAATTTGTACCGATGTGTTAGAGCATAGTTGGTGGTAAATTGTTGTGGGATTTATTTATGATAAGTGAATGGTGATCTATAAAATCATGAATTTAGCTGTTATTGACTTCCAGGAAGGTCCTGCAAATTTTTAAAGTAGTTGAAGGGTATTTGGAAACTGAATTTAATAATAACGTCTATTTCATGTTCAAACAATACAAATACTTGCGAAAAAACTGCACGCATAAACTACCATATACTCACTTGTTTACATTTTAATAAGTAACTAGTGCACAAACTCATGGTCGGAAATTCCAGAAAATTATCACATTCACTTTGATAATAAATAATTAATGAATTAAATCATTATAATAAAGAGGTATAAACTTTCAAGCCACGAACCTTGCATTTGGGAGCCGTGGATGCTAACAAGGTTGCTGTTCACGCCGCTTTCCCGGCAGGCTTTCTGGGCGTCATCAAACTTGACCGTCTCGTTCACAAGCTTGATGCATTTGCCAGCTGTTGGATGATAGTGATAACTGACGATAGTGACAACTGATGATAGTGACAACTGACGATAGTGACAACTGATGATAGTGATAACTGATGATAGTGACAACTGACGATAGTGACAACTGATGATAGTGACAACTGATGATAGTGACAACTGATGATAGTGACAACTGATGATAGTGACAACTGATGATAGTGACAACTGTTGATAGTGACAACTGTTGATAGTGACAACTGATGATAGTGACAACTGATGATAGTGACAACTGATGATAGTGAAAACTGATGATAGTGACAACTGATGATAGTGACAACTGATGATAGTGACATCTGATGATAGTGACAACTGAAGATAGTGACAACTGAAGATGGTGACAACTGAAGATAGTGACAACTGATAATAGTGACAACTGATGATAGCGACAACTGAGATCATCAATAACCAGAGTTTGATCATCATGACCAAAACAAGTATCAATAATTTATTCGTCAATATCAAACTGGTTTTGTTTGTATATAAGAATCGCGATATCGTGCCTGCATCTGGCATGATCGTATGACATTTATTTACAAAAAAATAATCAATCAGCATTTCATGTTATTATGTTTCTCACATTTATCTGGATTTAAAAAACTTGAAAATTTGCTAGTTGTATCTGTAATTTCATTATAAATTGATAAATTATAAATGGCACTTAATTCACCTGCATGAAATCCGCATAGAAAATATTTAAATAAAAAAATTATTTTGTTAAACCACCTCATAATTATAGTTAACTTTAATAAAAGTATGGAAA
Organism: Hyalella azteca; assembly: GCF_000764305.2. Classification (NCBI taxonomy): domain Eukaryota; kingdom Metazoa; phylum Arthropoda; class Malacostraca; order Amphipoda; family Hyalellidae; genus Hyalella; species Hyalella azteca. Next base: position 372,281 of record NW_025935620.1, on the reverse strand, counting down.
AAATTTTATACCTAAGAGGCTAAATCAATCCAACTGACCGACATGGACCCAGCCTTGGTGGCAGTGGCCCGCAGGAGGGGCGGCGGTAGTGTACGGGGGGGCCGTGGCCCCGATAGGCTTCTTGCAAATGAAGCCGTGCGCGTTGCCGCAGTTGTCGTCGTTCCAGTACCCGAAGTTGTGGGGGTACAGCGATACGCATGATTCCTGAGCTGATCGTCAGGTAAGGTACTTAATAATATATTTAAGTATATTTGTACATATATTAAGTATATATTTGACATATAATATATTTAAGTAATTAGTTATGGTCGTAAAAACATATTCTGAATGATGTAAAAAGGAGTAGTGGAATGGCATAATAACCAATTGATATTTGGGATACATTATTACTTTGATACAGAGCGTGAAAATTACGTCACTTGAATGAATTCATTTTGGTAATATTGAAAACTTAATATAAAACTAAACATAACAGAATTTCAAAAATAGAATAGTAAATAATTACTGGACTGTTGACAATTTCTGGTTGGAAATAAAAATAACTTAATTTCTACCCATATCACTGAGAATAAAGGGCAAGTTAATGTAATCAGGGAAGGTTGATTATTACTGATCAATATAATCCAACCGATACTGATACTGATCGATATAATCTATAATCTTAAAATTACTCACAATAATAATTGTTAGGTTCGCCCACAGCCCAGTTCTGGAAGTCGAAAGGCTGGCCGTCCGCCCAGTAGAAGCCTCCTCCATAGTCGGCGTGCCCGCCGGTCCACATGCTCGTGTCCGAGTGTTTGTAAACCTGACGTTATTTCCATGAATAATTATAAATATTATAACACAGGAAATAGAAGTATACAAAAAATTAAAATAAAGAATTAAAGTATAAAAAAATTAAAATAAAGAATTAAAGTATACAAAAATTTGAAATAAAGAATTAAGAACACTGAAAGATAAAATTTTTTAACATAGTTAAGTAAACAAAGAATCAAATACAATCATAAATTTGTTCTTTGTAACATTTGGGTTACGTGTGAGATTACTTGAAAAATTGTAAGCCTTAACATTCATTATTTATTAAATGTTCTGAGAAGCATTTCCGGAATGTCCTTGATAGTAGCACGATTTTTATTTTTAGTTTGGTCACGACAAAACTTTTTTACTTCACCTCAAGAACAAAAATATAACAATTTAAAAAGATAATATACGTGAACATGACTGCATATTCTCTCTGATCTCACTTTAGACACCACAAAGCTATTCTCCTGCACCTCTATACCAGAAACATTACAATATAAAGATAAAATATACCTCAACATGGCAACATAATCACTTAGATCTCACTTTAGACACCCCGAAACTATTCTCCTGCACCTCTACACCAGAAACATGACAACATAAAAGTAGAATATACCTCAACATGACAACATAAAAATATATAATATACCTCAACATGACAACATAAAATATAATATACCTCAAAATGACAACATAATCACTCTTATCTCACTTTGGACACCACAAAGCTGTTCTCCTGCACGTCCAAAATAGAGACAAGTTCCGCCTTCTTCCTCTGACACTCCTTGCGCGCCTCGACCCAGGCCAGCGTCTGCGCTTCAGTCTTCGAGTAAATACCGTAGCAGTGCGCGCCGTTCGCGACCCATACAGGGTCGTCGGGGAAGTCGGGGCAGGGCACATCGGGGGCACTTGTGATGGGGGCAGGGGTCGTCATTATCGTCATGCCTGGAAAAAAATTGAATTGAAAAGTAAAACTTAAAAAAAGTCTGGCAATTTTATAGTGTTTGCATTGTGTGATAAAAATACTAGCATAAAAGAGAACATTATAAGATTCTTACCCCTAGCGCAAACTCGACAAAAAACCAGGTATTATAATATTTCAACTAATTAAAGTAGTTATTAATATGCAACCAAAAAATGGCTCAAATATTTAACCATCACATGGGGTATTATTCAACTTAAATATTAGAAGAAATGTAATTCATGATAAGGCACACGGACAAAGTAAACATCCCACCCTGCGGCGCCTTGCAGACGTAGGGTAGGTAACCATCACAGTAAGTATCGGACCACTTGGAGTTGTCAATGTTAACGTTGACACACTCCTCCCTCTCAAGATGCGAGTCTGGCTGGTTGTTGGCCCAGTTCAGGTAGTCGGTGGCCGAACCATCCAGCCACTGGTAGCCTAAATAAAAAAATATAAATTTGAATAAATTGCTTACGAGACATAAGAATTTGGTGGTTAATAGGAAGTAAGGGTGGTGACGCAGAAGTTTCACGCAATTTTTTTTAAGCGGAACCGATTCGATGAATTGAAAAAATACATTTTCTTTACAATTATTAATGAACTTTCAAAAGTAAATAAATTTTATCAAGTAATTTCAACTAAAACAGCTTACTTAGTGATTAGTCTATAAATTGCACCTTCGATGGCGTAATCGATATACAGTTGCAATATGGCGTACTTGAGAAAGAAAACTTAAAAAAATTGTACATGAAAGTACCACAATGGCTATCGAAAAAGTAAACTATTTACTTACAATATCTACTTAACTGCAGTGTAATTTTGCACATATACGTTTGATAAAACGATAAAAAATGGAAGACAGCGTGATTCAACAATACATCATAATGAATACTAGAACTCGTATTTTCGTGGAATAAATTATTATTACATTAATTACTGCCATTAAACTCGTTGCGGCTTTTCACAATATTCTTGTCGAAACAATATCAAAACACCAAAATACAATAACTTGTATCGAGATCAAAAAAGTTGGTTATATATATTCGTTAGTCGGTAGTAAACATTTAAAGTCCCTCCATAACGCGCAAACTTCCTGCTATGTTCATGGTAAAGTCCGTAAACTTTAGTTGATTTTCGAAAAGTTTCATGCGCGATCCAAACATTTCTTATACGTGTTCTTTGCATGGCGTCCTGAAGTTTTTATAAGCACTGCATCATCTTATGGAATTATTGACTCAAATTATTCAGAAGTGTTTCGAAGTGACTAATCTTGAGAAGTGTTCAGAAATGACTCGAAGTGACTCACATTGTTCAGAAGTGAATCAAAATGACTCACCTTGTTCAGAAGTGACTCGAAGACCTGACCAGAAGGAGGAAGTGTTCATGGCGGAGAAGTCAGGGAGTCTGCACATAAGAATAAGATATATTAAATGATTTTTATGAACCATCTGTCTTTTCCTCCATTATTTTGCTATAGGAACTTTCATCATTAATTCTCTTTGTAGTCTGCCTTTCAATATTTTCATCCACAAATTTTCGGCGTACACAAAACAAGGGAGATAACGTATAAAAAATATAACTCAGTACTCAGTGCAGTGGGTGACAGAGAGCGCATTTTCTTGTCGACGAAAACTTGAGGTCACAGACGGACAGACGGACAGACAGACAGACAGACAGACGGGCATGGCGAGCACAATAGTGCATTTGTTCCAGAAATGAAAAAATGCTCTAAAAATGGCAGTAGAAAAAGTCTAGATATTATCTAAAAATCACTACGGATGTTTAATTATTCAAACGTCCTGATGAATTATTTCTGGGCCAAGTGTTGTAGGGTTGGCGGTAACAACGTTTAGCAATAAAAGTTAATGCCCGGTATTTCATAGAACGTGTATTGAAATTATTTTTAAGAAGTTTTTAGTGGCGGATATGTAAGAGTAAGCACTGTATAGTGTTTCACGAGATGTATTACGCGATGCGATGACTTGCAAAATTTATTTTAGAAAAATAGCTGCAAATCTATATAGTTCAATCAAATAAATCTTAAAAATACCTCATTTCATTTCTTAATCAATAGAAAGTAATTATTTATTTCTCAAACTTCCAGTATTCTTTAAAATAAAATTAATATATACACCAATGCACATTTTTAAAAAAGATTCTCTAAAAAATTATTTCACATTCATATTAAACCATGAAACCAACACATGGCGCTCCAAGTATGAACGCGTTCAAGAACAGACTAGATAAAGCTATGGAAAAATATATGTTCAGATTTGAAATGCCTAGCTCCTTATCGAACCCGGTGGAAGTCGAGTAGCTACTTCAAACTATCGCCAGTCATGAAAAGATCCGGTCAAATGACACGAGTTTAGATCTGTGAACAAGGCACGAAAAGGAAAAGAATCGGCGACAGGCCACATCAGGCCTACACTTCAGCGCCGACATCACTATGCTATGCTAAACCGAGGCAAGTGTTAAGTTTAAGTTCTTCACTCACTTCCTGACGAAAGTTTCCTCTTGTTCGCTGTGGAAGCTAACGAGATGAGCCCCGTACTGCTGACAGCTCTGCTCTGCCAACCCTTCAGGCTTCAGGTCCCCGGCAAACACCTTTGTAAAATATTTTATTAATGTCGCTATAATGAAGAAATTTACGAGAATTGAGTCATATTATTGCGGCGAATACCTTAGGAAAATGTTTTATTAATGTCGCTATAATGAAGAAATTAACGAGAATTGAGTCATATTATTGCGGCGAATACCGTAGGAAAATATCTTATTAATGCCACAATAACGAAGAAATTGACGAGAATTGAGTCAAATTATCGACGAGAAAAATAGTGGAGTAACAATGAATAGATATTGCAGAAATGATAGATAATGTAATGCCTTCAGGCTTCAGGTCTCCGGCGAACGCCTTTGTAAAATATTTTATTAATGTCGCAATAATAAAGAAATTGATGAGAATTGAGTCATATTATCGACGAGAAAAATAGTGGAGTAACAATGAATAGATATTGCAGAAATGATAGATAATGTAATGCCTTCAGGCTTCAGGTCTCCGGCGAACACCTTTGTAAAATATTTTATTAATGTCGCTATAACGAAGAAATTTATAAAAATTGAGTCAAATTATGGACGAGAAAAATAGCGGTTTAACTATGTACAGCGATTGCAAAAAAAGTTAATGTAACTTTGAATTTCTTTGTAGAACAGCCAGTTCCATAATTTATTATTCAATCAGCACATAAATATCGTAATTTTATATATTTATTCAATATTCTAGAATAATTATTCTATCTATGCAAAACGATGACTTTTCAAGCATTTGACTTTGAACGATCAGAATTTTCTTCTTTAATAAGGCACATTAAAAAGGCAATTAGCAGAAATGAAAATAGAATGCCCTTAGCATGTACTGTCAAAGAAAGTTAAATTCCACAGGAACTTGTTTGTCTCAATCAAATCAGTTTGCTAATTTAATGTTATGGGGAGTAGAATGATTCGTGAGATCATAAAATAAGACGAAATTGCCATAACAACCAATAAAGACATGAAAAGATTGAAAAAACTTTAAGCATCGCCAACTAAGGAATTTTGGTTGTTAAATTTACTAAAATGGTTACTCTTAGAAAAGAAAGAACACATATCAACATGGTAATAAAATGGACAATTTGTGGAGTAATACAATAACGTGCACACCAGACTACAATTCAACAGACCTTGTAGCAGGACTGGGTGGAAGAGCAGTACAATGACATGCAGATCAGACTACACCAGACCTTGTAGCAGGACTGGGTGGAAGAGCAGTACAATGACGTGCAGATCAGACTACACCAGACCTTGTAGCAGGACTGGGTTGTGGAGTAATACGTGCACACCAGACTACAATTCAACAGACCTTGTAGCAGGACTGGGTGGATGAGTAGATTGTAAAGCCAGGGGCGCAATTCAACAGACCTTGTAGCAGGACTGGGTGGATGAGTAGATTGTAAAGCCAGGGGCGCAATTCAACAGACCTTGTAGCAGGACTGGGTTGTGGAGTAATGCAATAACGTGCACACCAGACTACAATTCAACAGACCTTGTAGCAGGACTGGGTGGATAAATAGATTGTAAAGCCAGGAGCGCAGTACGCTGGTGCTGGAGTCGTCACGGGAGGCTTAACTGTAGTGAAGCCCGTGCGTTCGTATTCACCTTAGGTCAAAAAGATATATTACTTTATCTATTTACTTCATGGTGATCTAAATTTTATATTCAATAAATTTTTGCAAAATTTATGATGCTAAATGTGCTTTTTTTATTTGAGCATTTGATTTCAAAATACACAGATTTCTGTTAGTGTTTAGTAAGGTTCCTGTGTTTTTAAAATTCAGCCACGAACTTAAATTGTATTCGAGTTGGAAATGAATAATGTTGCGTGTTTTCACACTGTACACTCACAGACATATGGATGTGACCTCACGCAGTCGTCGATGTACCACAGCCCCAGGGTCGCCCCACTCCCCGATGCGTAGCTACATTCCCCATAATCCGCGTCTGTGAGTTACATTAAAATTTTTTTTACACAGTTTTCGATTGTACGTCAGTTTTGCTTGTCTGTGTCAGATGTTCGATTGGCTCGCGTGTTCATAATTGATCACTGCAATGAATAAATCAGCAAAAAAATGATTATTTTGTTGCTTCAATGGGTTAAAGCTCAAATGTCTTGTTGTAACTCCATTTAGATGAATGAATGGGTCATATTTTCCAAATTTTCACACACTTTTTTTTATTTTGGGCCAAAATTGCCCAGTAAGAGCCATACAATGGCAAGAAATGCATCATTTCTTGGACATAGTAACGCTTATTTCTCAGTGCGGGAATTTAATTCTCATTTTCTTCATTATTACTTGCAGCTTTCACCATTTTTCATAGTATGGGTAAATGTTTCCTTTACGATTTGTATTTCTACAATCCTTTGTGGTGAACCACAATTGTAGAAGTGCATTAAATAGATAAAGATCACAATTCAACAACACTAAAGATGAGTCGTTCGAGAATGGATGACTAATGATGAGAGATATGGCATGTTTAAAATATTTTAAAAATTACTTTCACATCTGTTAGATCTTATCATCTAAAATTATTATAGATGTTAGTTATATGTATGGTTAAAGAATCCGTAGACTTGATGAGAATTTTTCATCCAGCATACATACTCGAGCATAAATTACGCGTGCACGATGTGTAGATTCACTACTCGTGTATCATAAATCTGGTCAAAATTTCCTCATAAAGTTCTTATTTTATAAATTATATGCGTAAACTAATCATACCATTACTTACGAATTTTTACTAGATCAAATTATTCGAAGTGGCAGTGAGTCCTCAATACAGAAAAAAATAAACAAATTAAAAAATGATTTAATTGAAAACATATCGTACGTCCGACAGGAAGTTTACTCACAAGGCTCATACTCTCCCCAGTTGTCGTACGCAAATTCAGTGCCATCATCCCACTGGAATTTAACGGTGCCGTCGCTATTTATTTTCTCCTGAAGCCCAATCCAGATTTTGTCTCCAAGGTGTCCATAAATGGCAGAGACAAACGCGTTCTCCACCCTTTGGAGATTATTTAAGGGGATAAATTTTTCAATCAAATCTAATATGTTAATTATTGAAGAATTTAACTCCCAAGAAGATATTCTTTGGAATAAAAAAGTAGCATTTTAACTCATTTTCTATTGAACTAATCTTAGGTATTTTGAATTCAGCCTCTGTTTCGATGTCGCATGATTTTACCACTAAAAAGTGAGGTCCAGGTAATGTACTGACACAAAAGTTATTGATGATCGGCGCTCGTATATCCCTCTTACATTTCCGATACCAAGCGTCAAACACGCATGAATAAACAACTTCTTAATGTACAGCACATGAATGGGATTTACAGTACAATACAATCAAATTTCAGTGAGCCCGATCTGAATTTCAGCCCGAAATAGTAATCTCGAATTTCATTTCATGTCAGCCCGAACTTCAGTCAGTCCGAAATTTCAGTCAGCCCGAAAATTCCTCTACTAGGTATTAAATATTATTAAAGGCCCACGAAAGAAGTGAATAGTAACTGTCTCTCACGCGTCGTGTATGGACACCAAATGAGCTCCGTAGGATGTTTCGCAGTCTGCCTTGGCGTCCTTGTAGGTCCTGGCTGTGGCCACTTCCGTGTAGCAGGAGGTGCCGCGGTCTTGGTAATGATCGTCAACCTGCACATGTTCGATTCAATTTCAAAATCAAAATGGCATAGCATATTTAATGTGCAATTTAAGTGAAACAAACAATTGATCCGTAAAAGAAACACATATAATAGCGTTAACGATTAAACGCCAACTCTCGGATTTACTTGAGCGAACTTTTCTACATTTTTGTTTCTGTTCTTCCGAGCATCACGAGTGCAATTGAATTGCCAGTAGTCTGTCAATCATAGAAGCATTTAAGGTATATAAAGGTTTAGAAATCCTCATTAAAAAATAATAATTTTCCTCTTGTGAGCTATTAGTAAATTACATTCACGAGTGAAAATGACTTGTAAATGGAACATTCTATCGGAATCAGCATATGAAAAGTTGTGTGGAGTGGACAGTTTCTTAGTAGGTTGTCGTTTCTTCTAATAACAATGTTTTGCCAACAACTCAGCCGAAATAACATTGTTTCGCCAACAACTCGGCCCAGATAACAACGTTTTGCCAACAACTTAGCCCTGATAACAATGTTTTGCCAACAACTCAGCCGAGATAACATTGTTTCGCCAACAACTCGGCCCAGATAACAATGTTTTGCCAACATCTCGGCCCTGCCAACGCTGTTTTGCCAACAACTTGGCCCTGATAACAATGTTTTGCCAACAACTCGGCCCAGATAACGCTGTTTTGCCAACAACTTGGCCCTGATAACAATGTTTTGCCAACAACTCGGCCCTGATGACAATGTTTTGCCAACAACTCGGCCCAGATAACAATGTTTTGCCAACAACTCGGCCCAGATAACAATGTTTTGCCAACAACTCGGCCCAGATAACAATGTTTTGCCGACAACTCGGCCCAGATAACAATGTTTTGCAATTGAATTGCAAAACATTGCAATTCAATTCATCACTCAGCCCAGATAACAATGCATATCTCACATTTTTACACCCAGAAGATGGAGGGGTCAGAGAAGTGATGGTCTCAGCTTTCTTGCAGATGAAGTAGTTGGCCCCAGCGCAAGAAGTGCCCACCCACTTGGGGCCAGACTGGGAGGTTAAGGAGTAGCAGTCCAGCGGGTCTTCCTCTGCAGGCATGAATGTATGAATAATGATCAATGTACCGTCGCATATATGAAATGAAAGTGAATAATTGAATAAAACAGAAAGGTAAAATCGCACATACGAATGTGTGAAAATCACACATAGAAATGAGAGTAAATACAGTGATTGTATAAAATAGCAAGATAAATCATACATACGATAAAAATCCTACGGCTAAATTGGAAGTAATTTGAACAGCGGACTTATAAATAACTTTATAAGTCCGCATTCCATGGAGATATAGATGCATTCCATGAAGAATGCATCAAGCACTAATTTCAAAGAGTCATTTAAAAGAAAACATGATCGATGCCTGAAATGATTCTTCAGAACATTAAACAAATAAATAATTTAATTTTTAAAACAAAACCTATTCCTCATGCCAATTTTCTGGACAGCCTTCAGACAACACAGCTTAGAGGATTAATAAATAATGTGTCAAATGAAAAAAATATTCAATAATCTAGAGACTGATGAAGAAAAGTGAATAAAGTCGTTTGTTGTCTGTAAAGAAAAGTAAATAACGTTGTTTGATGTCACTGTGCAGTATAATATATTAATATATTTTACACTAACTGCTTATCATGGCCAGGTTAGAGTAGATCGTGTCGGTGCCATCACTCCAGGTGAGAGGACCATCCGTGCCCAGGCCCTGCAGCCCGATCAAGAAGTGGTCTTCTGTGTTCTCTGTTGGGGTAACAAAATATACGGGGTAAATATTACAGAGATCAAGAAGTGGTCTTCTGTGTTCTCTGTTGGGTAATAAAATATTCGGGGTAAATTTTACAGAGATCAAGAAGAAGTCTTCTGTGTTCTCTGTTTGGGTAACAAAATATACGGGATAAATATTACAGAGACAAATAGTTCATTAACGTTTATATTTAGTTCGCATTTTACAAAGATAATGTTTTGACTATCAACAACTGATTGTCTCCTAAGCGTTAATCTAAGAGAAGTTGCTGAACAAGAAAAGTGTTTGGAAATTCATCACTCAAAATTACTTAAGAAGGCGCAAAATTATTGACATGCTACCAGCACAGGTAACTGAAAAAGTAATGTATTCATACGAGTATGTCCAGACATTCCGTTCTAAAATCAGTGTGATCTATGATTACATAACGCGAGGTTCACGTGAGCTAAAAAATTTATATATGAAAACTCAATTGATAGAACGTTTGGTACGACTAGGCACTGTTTCCTCAACCATGAACATATATTAGTAAGAAAATATAAATTAGCCCTAGGCTTGACATGCACTTACATAAATTCTAAATAAATTCTGGAATTTAGGTAAATATACCTGAATGCTATAATCGAGAACACCTATTTTTCAATCTTTTTTTCAGGGCAAATGGAACACACAGTCAAAACCTACCAGGAATCAAACTGTAGACGAAATCATTTTCTTGTATTGACCAGATGGACGCAAGGTCTCCGTCGAGCGCCTGGCACTGCTTCCTAGCGTCCTGAAACGTGAAGTGAACGCCGGGGAAAAGCACGTCGCTGCTGCCGTAGCAATGACCGTGATAGCGCGACCAGCCTTCGTCGCAAGTAACTCTGTGCGCTTTAAAAAAATAAAACCGACAGAATAAACATAAAGTTCAGATTTTTTTAAATAAACATAAGTTCAGAGAATTTAATAAAGTTATTCAAAATTTATTGGGTGACGTACATTCTTTTATAAACAAAATGATTGATCGCGATGTTAAACCTAAATTCCAGTCTTGGGATTTTGCTTTCATATAAACTGATACAAAGCTAAATAACATAAAGCAAAAGATACTTACTATCTATGATCACACAAATCGATTTCCCCAAAAAATCAAATCTAGAGCTAGATTCTCACTGGGGAAAAACTCGCAGGCATAATAATAGGACTCGTTGCAAGGATAGTTGTCGATAAAGCAAAAGATACTATCTATAATCACACAAATCGATTTCCCATATAAAAAAAAACAAATCTAGAGCTAGATTCTCACTGGGGAAAAACTCGCAGGCATAATAATAGGACTCGTTGCAAGGATAGTTGTCGAGCATCCCGTAGCCGGCGCTGTCGGGGACAGACGAGGTTAGGGCGCAGAGTTCCGTGTCGTTGTGGTCCGGCTGACCGGGCCTCCAGTTGATGAAGTCTGTAGCGCTACCGTCGCTCCAGTACCAGTCGCCGCCACTTGCATCACGCGTCAACCCTACCCAGGTGTTACCTACCTCATCGTCTAGTAAACCTGGTAAATATATGGTTATTACTTGTTATTATTTATGACATTTATGTTATTACTTATTCTTGTTCTCAGAAGCTTGGAGACAGCATATAGGAAAAAGATATTAAGAGTTGTTGTGGAAAGATGCTGGTCCGGTGGATATGGAATTTTTTTTTCATGTTACCGTCTCAGTTATTGAGAAACGTTGGTCTTCACTATACTAGCGCCCACACAAGAGCCACAAACTTGATATTTCTTTCAATTAGAGAACTTTCTCTTTATTATTGATCTTATAGGTCAGGCAATCAACACGATCACCATCAAAACCTTTGGGGTAAATTAATAACGAATAATATCTTGAACACATGCATATTACTTGCTAAACAGTGTTTCTCATCACTACTTGAATTCAATTTTTTCAACTGTGAACATTCACGCACTCCATGCCGATTTAAGCGCCATAATGCCACGTTTGTGTTCATGAATTTGTTAAATTGTAAGAAATTTTACACTAATAACTAAAAATTTTTTCAACAGTACACGCACTCCATGCCAATTTTAACGCATATGCCGCGCTTGTCTTCACGAAATTTTTAAATTGTAATAAATTTTTCACATATAACTTAAAGCTCACTTTGAACATAGTCGACTTCGTCTTGTGAGTGCCAACTGACGAGCGTGGCTTCGCCTTCGATTTCCTTGCACTTGGCGATAGCGTTATGCCAGGTCTCCCAACTGGTGCTGGCGTAATAACATTTGCCTTCCTTGTAACTCCAGCCTTCGGGACACGTTTCTGAGACAACAGAAAGTATTTAAACTTTTTCCAAGCAAAAACTTGATTAATGCAGAAATTACAATTTCACGTTTCTGAGGCAATAGAAAATATTTAAAATTTTCAAAAAAATGAATTCATTTAGAAATTACAATTTCGATAAGTGGGGAAATACGTAATCTAAATATAATAATTACGCCAGTGTCGAAGGCAACAGAAAATATTTCAACTTTTTCCAAGAAAAAACTTAATTAATGCAGAAATTACAATTTCGATAACTGGGGAAATGTGTAATCTAAATATGATAATTACGCCAGTGTCTAGCATAAGAACCCGAGCAAAGTGAAATGAATGCATTGCACGATTTACTGCTAGTTATTACTTTCTTAAGAATAAGTACATATTAAAATAACTTTTAAAGTGTTGATTGTTACACGAATACGCCATCTGAAATAATTGTTACTAAATGTGTATTATTATCAATTGCAATGCAACTTCTGAAAATGTGCCATAATATTTTACAAATATATAAACAACAAGGATGAATATGCTAAACAATACGCTCTACCCAAATAATTTCTTCATACTTTGCACTGTACATCCCTCGTTAATCCTAATCCTCTGCTGTACATCTCATTAATCGTGCTGTTTATCCTTCATTCAATCTGCACATTAACTCACTCATTTACGCAGATGACTCATTAACATCACTCACTAATAAGAGTCTTGCAGGCGTAGCGCTCGGTAGACTCGCAGGGCTTGTCGTTCCATTGGCCTGCCCCGTCACCGTTGCTCGACAATATGTACATCTGATGGCAACATGTACATCTGATGGCAACATGTACATCTGATGGCAACATGTACATCTGATGGCAACATGTACATCTGATGGCAACATGTACATCTGATGACAATCATCTGATGACAACATGTACATCTGATGACAACATGTACATGTGATGGCAACATGTACGCCAGATGGCAACATGTGCATCTGATGGCAACATGTACATCGTAACCAATATATTAGTAACGATGTACCTCAAAACATCTAATGGCCAACATCGTAGATTTGTAGGGTATATCTCAATAAGGCACCTCAATGTTGCTCAATATTTAAACATCGAACTCTAAGAACAGTAAAATTGTAGTTCACTCCAATTTTACATCATCAATAGGTATATTTATGTTCCTTTTGAGAACTAGAAATGAGGAAGTGAAAAAATATATCCACACTGGTTAATACGTCAGATGTTGACAAACTTGGACCAGCGAGCCACATGCAGGCAGTCAGAGCATATTATGCTGCCCGGATGCATGTCAAGTCAAACATGTTGCAATGCATGTAGATTTTAATTTACTATTTCGAATTGATTTCGATTTTTCTTTATATAAAGTCACTTTATTTATACGTTTTAGCCAGAAGTTGGTAAATAATTTAGAAAGCAGAAACTAAGATTACAAAAAAACTTGTTTAGTTTTGATATTATCATTAATTTCTTATTAACCTTTAATATTGCAGTTGGAATATGCTGAATATATGTATGCGGTTTTCTGACAGTTCTCGATGTGGCTCTTGTTCAATGAGCTCGAAGTATTAGGTGGTCCGGCAAAAATTTCGTGTAAAACCTGGTCTTATAATATTTTATTTTCTATGCCTACAACTTTTCACTAAGTCAAGACATAGTCGGCAGTTTGTAAGTCATTCTACCTCTTGAAACGCACACGCTACTGAATATAGGCAATTATCGGTTCATCGTCGTCAACCTGGCTAATATTTTTGAATGTACAATGCATTTACATAGCTTCGTAGTTGATTTAATCGAATGTCTTATAATTTTTCTCAGTCATATGGACATCAAATTTTAATTCCTGACAAAATTTTTTGAATAAAAATAACTTATATTATAAATTGTGACAGAAACCCACTTCTCCGCATTTCTCGTGGCCGGCCCAGTCGTTGGGTTCACCAGGATACCAGTTGCTGTACTGGACGCTGCCACCATCCAGCCACGTCGTCAGGTTGCCGGTGTCGTCTGCCCGAAGTCCTATCCACACGCTCGTCAATTCGTTTGCGAACGAATCTTTGGGGTAAAAATTACTTATTACACTATATAAATGACAATATAATTAAATGTGCACTTTGGAGTTCAATTTAGACCACAGACTTCATTATCCATTTCACAATAAATACGGCTCTACTAAATCTATAAGTTTATACTGTAAAAGATAAGTACGGTTCGACTAAATTCTTTAACCACAGACGGTATTGTAAATTTCACGATAAATACGGTTCGACTAAATATAAACACTGTTATCCTGCAACGTGCACGTCGTACTCGTTACTATTGAACACAATGCACCCACCATAGATGAACTGGTTTTCTTCCTGGCTGTAGATGGACGTAAGTTTGCTGCCGTACATGTAGGTGCACATTTTGCGTGCTGCATCCCAATTCGTGAGCTCCGTCCCAGACGAAATGTAGTAGCAGTCATCATTAAACTTCTTCCAGCCAGTGGGGCATTCTGTTCAGTTGGATAAAAGGAAATGTAGTAGTGTCTGGAGTAGGAAATAAGATAGCGGTTATCAGTAAACTTCTTCCAGCCACTGGGGCATTCTGTTCCGTTGGATAAAAGGAAATGTAGTAGTGTTTGGAGTAGGAAATACCGTTGCAGTTATAATTAAACTTCTTCCAGCCGGTGGGGCATTCTGTTCAGCAACAAATATACTCATTATCAATGTTCGCTGTACAAACATACTTACATTTGCGATACCATGTTAGTGAGAAGTATAATTTGAAAATAGTATATTGAAAGCCTATGTGTGCGTTTATCACAGGTGTGGCAGATAGTGTTTTAAAATATTCTTTTGGTTCCGCAATGACTTATGTGAAAGTTCATCATTTCAAAGGAATCTCACCTGAGGTTGTGGCAGGAATTGTCGGAGCTCTGTAAGCGAGGCCTGCAGAAATGAAGAAAATAGTGAGGTGCATTTGTATAAAATATGCAAATGAAAATCGCTAGTTGACATCGGTGACTTCATTAATATGCAATTAGGATGTAAGTTTCAGTATTAAAAATTTTTTTAATCAAATTTTTTGCCTAAATATATGCCCTCTGAACATAATTTTTTTAAATGAAAAAAAAGGACTTTTCTTGAACATAAAACATATAATGTTACTGTTCGACGTCACGTCTGATGCTCAACATATCTGTTTCAGCAATTAAGTATGATAATGCAAAAAAGTGATATATCTAATGAAAAGTTTTACCTACGCAACTCAATTTAACCTACCTTTCTTCTCACAAACAAAGGCAAGTCTGTTCTCACAGTAACCGTCGTTCCATTTATAGAAGCCATCGTTGTATATTTCTGTTGACAAATATTTGTGTTATTTTTGGGCATTAATAAGTTAATTCAGGTCATTAAAGTTTTAATTATGCGAGGAAATTTCTAAAAAAATGGAACGAATTAAAAAACCGTTGGTTTTAAATATGCACGAATACTCCTAATGAGATTAAACACAACACCAAAAATTCTGAAGTAGTATAAAAATTTGATCTATCAGATGAAATTGGAAAGAAATCTGAAAATAATAACATTTCACTATTTTAAATAATCAAATATTAACATGAGCAGAAACTCTCGAAATGCTATTTGGATCTCAAATGCTAGACAGATAGTTCGTAAAATCCATGCTTAATATATAAGAAATCTCTGAAATACAGCTTACGTTTCGAATAAATCGCTCAACGAATAAAAGTATATCTCAATGATTAGTTATTAGTATGTATAAATCTCTGAACTAAATCTTGTGTTTTGAATACATTGCTCAGCTCGAATGCTATTTGCATCTCACAGAATAGCCAGATAGTATATGTATGTATAAACCAGGATTTATAGCTAAGAAATCTCTGAAATAAAAATCAATTTTATAGTAATACGCCTATAGACAAGGAATCTCCAGAATAAAAATTAATTTTATGATAAATCGTCACATTACCAGTACAGTACTCGTAGTAATATCCGTTAGGTTCGCCGTCAGCGTAGTTCAGTATACCCACGGGGTCTCCATCTCTCCAGTAGAGACCGTCCACATCGTTAGAGAGTCCTACGAAGATCGAGTGATCCTGCACCTGGGCTCGTGCTATCACTCCTGCGTGGCGAACAAATCATCAGTAAAGTCAATAGATTTAACCCTACGTGTCCGGATACATTAACCGTCATCAATGTTATTCGTACGTAAATGACTGGGACCGAGAGGGACGTCAGTTTGAAATAGGTTAAAGGAATTAAGTAAAGAAGTGTTTACATTTGATCATCGAAGTGCGTCAGTGGTGCCCAAAATTCATAATGGATTGAATCATCACCAATAGTTTAAAATAATAGCACGAAAAAACTGTCGTTAATATTGAAACTATCGATAATATGGAATTACTTGTACACAATTATATTTCATCAGAATCACTTGAAAGCTTGATGAGCCATAAAATAATGGCAATTCATAATGTCCATCGAACTAAATTATTCACAACACTAAACTATTCACATACCCTGCACGAATATTTGATCCTGTTCGGTACTGATGGAGGCCAAATCAGGCTGCGATTGCCCCTCTACGTAGTGCTGCTCCTGACAATGTAGTCTGGCGTCCGCAAATGTCATGTGTTCGGCAAAAAACCTATAACATACGCCGGTCGTTGTATCCTCTTCCCAACCATAACCGCAGTTGGTAGAGTCGGGAGCTGGTGTAGTGGTAGTGACAGGTGCTAGAGGCGTGGTAGAGTAAGCCCTCTTGCATACGAACGTCTTCAGGGCAGAACACCCGAGGTCGTTCCAATACCCGCCCTCTGCCAGGAGTTCTACGCAGTTCTCGCTTCCACCACTGGGCTCTCCTGAAAGTTATTTTCAACGTTTTGGTCTCGGCTACATCTGTGAACTCTTTTAAAAACTTACTTGACCATCACTGGAGGGACCTGCCATCACTATATAAGCCAGAATGCCAGAATTAGGGGCCTGCATTGAATTGGGTTGGCTTCGACTTTGGAGAGATGAACAGGCCTTGCTAGAGGCCTCAACCATCCGACGAGTTCAAGTTCAAGTTCAAGTTATGAAGCCTGATGTTGTAATATTACTAGGGATTTGAGGCTAGCATAGCCTCTCATTAATTAAATTAATGTTCAAAATATTAATTTATTATCACGGAGAACAAAAAAAAGTTCGAATGATAGGAGCTCTACGCAGTTCTTGCTACCGCCACTGGGTTCACCTGAAAATTATTTCAACGTTATGAAGCCTGAGGGGATAATATTACTAGGGATTAGAGGCTAGCTTTGCCTCTCATTAATTAAATGAATGTTCAAAATATTAATTTATTATCATGGAGAGCAAAAAATGTTTGAATGAAGCCGTGTCCGAGTAATGCTAAAATAATATCTGTCAAAGATCGCCTACTTTATGATCAATGATGACTGCAATAAGTTCGATGGGGTACGCGTTTCTCGGCGTCGAACGTCGCGGAACTAAACAAACAACTAACCAACTAAGTCTATTATTCAAAGTTATTATATTCGTAAACAAATAACAAATTTTTTATAATTTACAAGGTAAGAACTACTCTTGTATGCAAAGGTATTTTATAAGGTCAGTTATTTTTTAAATCGGGTAGTCAGAAGTGAATGATTCACGCTTACAAAAGGTATCATTAAATATACGGTTATCGAAAGTGGATGAAATATGGCTGTAATTATGAAACAAACCCGTATTCCAGTTGACAATGGTAACGATTTTGCCATCGTTCCACTGATAACTTCCGTCTTCTTTGCGGTCATTGAGGCCGATCCAACTGCTGCTCAGTACGTGGGCTGCGAGGCGAGGTAAAAGGAGTAAGTCAAAAGATTGCATCGCTTTTCGATGAAGTCAAAAGCTTCAAATTATCAATACGAACCAAGATCAATAGGTAATCTTTAGCCTTTTTACCAAAATAAATCAAAAAATTTACTTTTAAAATGTATTGTTTATCTAGAAGAGAGAAACAAATCGGCATGAATAGGTAGTTTTTAAGAGACCTGTATACTTTTCCGTAAGACACGAACACAAGGATAAAGGGATAAAGAATAAGGGAATAAGAATAAGGGAATAAGAATATTTAACCGGGACATGGGCCTAAAATAATAAGCTGATATTTTAACCATTCAAGAATAAACAATAGTTGCAATAGTGCTCTTTTTTTTTTCTTCGTAGCGTTTTATGACACTATAACAGACAGTAGCAGAGATATGCGGATAAGCGGTCGGATATAAAAAAATCAGCATTATATTTCATGCATGAGTAAATGCAATGAGCAACCAATGCGCAGAAAAAAATATCTTTTGATTTTTACGTCATCAGCGCGGGCATACAACATGTATATTGAAACACAATTCAACGAAGTTACACAGAATACAGAATATTTTGCTTGAACGGAATATGAAATTATACTTTATGAGCAGAAAATGAGCACTAAAGTGTAGTGAATTCCAAAACTAGAAAAGAATAAGAAAGTGAAGTGTATGTTACTGGACATGTGGTAATGCTAAGTACAAGACAGTGTAGCGTGAATAGAAGTCTACTGCCTCTACCCACTGAAAATTTACAGACGCGTCAGCTTCTGATTTTGAATACAAGAAGCTGGGGCGACTCTAAATTTTGTTAGGGTAGCAAGGTGAGAATAAATTTTTTCGTAATAAATAATTGATTACTATGAATGTAGTCCTGCTCAGGCCATGAGGTGACTGAGGCCAAGTGTCCGCCTTGGTTGGAGCATTGGTTCTCGGCCGCAGTCCATGACATCTCCTCCTGCGAGGCGTAGTAGCAGAAGTCCTGGTAGAGCGTCCAGCCCTCAGGGCAGTACTGGTTCACTGAACCACATACGAGAATATTGATACTTTTGTACCGGTCCACTGAACCACATACAAGAATATTGATACTTTTGTACTGGTTCACTGAACAACATACAAGAATATTGATACTTTTGTACCGGTTCACTGAGCGAAATACGAGAATATTGATACTTTTGTATCGGTTCACTGAGCAACATACAAGAATATTGATACTTTTGTACTGGTTCACTGAACAACATACAAGAATATTGATACTTTTGTACCGGTTCACTTAGCGAAATACGAGAATATTGATACTTTTGTATCGGTTCACTGAGCAACATACAAGAATATTGATACTTTTGTACTGGTTCACTGAACAACATACAAGAATATTGATACTTTTGTACCGGTTCACTTAGCGACATACGAGAATATTGATACTTTTGTATCGGTTCACTGAGCAACATACAAGAATATTGATACTTTTGTACTGGTTCACTGAACAACATACAAGAATATTGATACTTTTGTACCGGTTCACTTAGCGACATACAAGAATATTGATACTGTTGTACCGGTCCACTAAGCGACATACAAGAATACTGATACTTTTGTGCCGGTTCACTGAGCGACATACAAGGACAATATTGATACTGTTGTACCAGTTCACTGAGCGACATACAAGAATATTGATACTTTTGTACCGGTTCACTGAGCGACATACAAGAATATTGATACTGTTGTACTGGTTCACTGAGCAACATACGAGAATACTGATACTTTTGTACCGGTCCACTGAGCGACATACGAGAATATTGATACTTTTGCACCGGTCCACTGAGCGACATTCGAGGAGAATATAACCTAGTAAGTTTGGTGAAGGTTTAAACACAAAAAAAAATAGTTTTCACATTCTACAAATAATTATACTATCATAAAACTTCTTAAACTGGTACTTATGATTGATATCAACATATGTAGCGCAATAAATGAACATGCTTCGATGGCACTGATCCTACTGTTCATTCCTACGGTGGCGCTGCACCTGTTGGAATTCCGGAATTTTTCGTTTTTAATGTAAGGCTGTTATACCGTCGGTAAATAGCATACCCTATACATTTTAGTATAATGCACTTCACATTTACTTAACGCTTTGTCCTCAGTACATGCCACCATGCAGTAATTTACTAAAATATAAAAAAAAATTCAGAGACAATCATATAGAATTTGTACAATTAATAATCTCTGCAGAACCAATACACAAACTTTATACAAGTATCCAGGAAACTTGAGAGAAGCATAGACGAAAAAGGAATATGTGAACTGCAACACAATCGACAGAAATCAACTCAAAATTTTAATATTCGAAGCACTCATATAACTTAAGGACAAAATACGCGTACTAGAAGTACTTCTTAGATACCAAATTAACCCCACAAAATGGGACCTTCATTTATGTGTCGCGAGATCTACATATATTGAAGCAGCAAGTGACGATAGTCCTTTAAATTCAAAGCTAAATCGGAGGAAAGAAAGATGCTTCAATCATCTTGTTAGAAGCAGAGATTTGCGTTACGAGGTCCAAATTTCGTTAGCTAACTGCATTCATAAAAATTTATTTAAACTGCTAATGACCGTTAATAGTTATTGAAAGTGCTTTGCGAGACCGTTCAACATGAAGAATCTCAAAAAAAAGGAAGAAAACTTCATAATATGAAATATGCCGATTATTGGACAAAAGAGACGTAATAGGCGTTTAAAAATTAGTTTTTGAAAACAACACGTTCAAAGAATCCAGTTTTTTTATGCTACACATGTCCAATGAATTTTTAATTTCATTTTCATATATTAAAAAATTAATTTTCAATTTGTTTAATATATAAAAGTTTTGTAAATTTTCAAAGTTATTTATTCTGTCAACTGATTCATGCATTGTCTCCAACTTTATGCAAGTGTGCAAAATTTCAGATAGATTGGACAGGTAGAAAGGTACTAAATATTGAATACGTATAAGATTTGTAGCAGACAGACAAACAAACAAACAAACAAACAACAAGAAGTGAAGTTAATAACATGCGTTTAAAAATTACTTTTTAAAAACAACACTTCTGAACAATCCAGTGTCTTGGATGTTACACATGTACAATGAATTTCTAATTTTATTTGCATAAATTAAAAAAATTATTTTTCAATATTTTTTAGGATATCAAAATTTTGTAAATTATCAAAATTAATTATTTTTTCAACTGATTCATGCATTGTCTCTGACTTTATGCAATTGTGCAAAATTTCAGATCAGTTGGAAAGGTCAAATTGTGTCATATATGGATTATAAGATTTGTAGCAGACAAAATAATTTTTACATTTTTTTAATAATGAAAAAATTTTTTAATTTATAAAAGTATTTATTCTGTCAATTGATTCGTGCATTGCCTCCAATTTTACGCAAGTGTGCAAAATTTCAGATAGATTGGACTGGTAGAAGTGTGTCAAATATCGATAATACGATTTGTAGCTGACAAAATTATTTTTATTTTTTTTTAATTTCGAATTTTTTCAAATTTTCAAATCATTTATTCTATCAATTGATTCTTGCATTGTCTACAACTTTACGCAAGTGTGCAAAATTTCAGATCGATTGGACAGGTAGAAGTGTGTTGAATATTGATTTTAAGATTTGTAGCAGACAAACAAACAACAAGAAGTGAAGTTAAAGAGAAGTGTTGTAAAAAGGGACTGACATGGGGCGGGCGGGATGTGGACTGGCGTGCTCTTGTCAACCTCACACACGTGCTTGTGGGTGTCGGTGCACACGACTGGAGTCCAGGTCTCTTCGCCACTCTCTGGCGACCATCAGGACTTTAATGATTTTTGTAAGACTTTAAATTAAATTTTATGCAGTCTTTGGGACTTTCGGAAGTTTACCTCGCCGCTCTCTGAAGACCAACAGGACTTTAACATCTTTTGCAAGACTTTAATTAAATTTAATGCAGTCTTTGGGACTTTCTGAAGTTTACCTCGCCGCTCTCTGAAGACCAACAGGACTTTAACATCTTTTGCAAGACTTTAATCAAATTTAATGTACTCTAAGGGACTTTTCTGAAGTTTACTGTACCTATCCATGTAGGAGTGTGTGTAAGCAATGCTGCTGACTCAGTTTATAGCAGATTAAATGAGTAGTTGGGATTTTCCATGATGAATTCAAAATATTTATTGTGCTTGCAGCGTATAAATTTGCAACAGTTAAAACTAAGTTCAAGTTACTACTTGAAATTAATCCAACATGAGTAACTAAAATATTCTAGACGACTCACCCGTCAACCGAGCATACACGCACTTCCTATCCCCAGCTGCGATGGCGCTCGCTTCATCTTCTTCAGACATCTTGGTGTAGTTTCGCGAGTACGGTGTGCCGTCAATCCACATGAAGCCTTCATCGCTTTTGTTCACTAATACAAAGTCCATAAATGGTAAAATCACTTGGCTGCTTAAGTCGCAAATTTACCTAGGTTTTGAACTGACGATGGAGCTGGACTCCGAAACGTTTTCGCTTATAAGAAATGGTGAACTTTTTGGCTATTTTCTTTACTTTTAAATTCTTGGTAAAGTCCATAAATGGTAAATTAATCTTGATGATGATAATAATTCTTGTATTATATAGTCCAGAAAACGTTATCTCTTCTGGAACAATGGATTTTTAATTTTTTTTCACATATAATTCATGCGCAGTTGATATGCTGGAGCTCTAACGATTTTTATTAAAGTAATTAGTTCGTGACTCACAGTACAGGCCAAGCCAGAGGTGCTCCCTACCGTACTGATTATATGTAACATATTTAGCTCATGACTCACAGTACAGGCCAAGACAGAGGTGCTCCCTACCGTTTTCGATTATATGTAACATATTTAGTTCGTGACTCACAGTACAGGCCGAGCCAGAGATGCTCCCTACCGTACTGATTATATATAACATATTTAGCTCATAACTCACAGTACAGGCCGAGCCAGAGATGCTCCCTACCGTACCGATTATATACAACATATTTAGCTCATAACTCACAGTACAGGCCAAGACAGAGGTGCTCCCTACCGTACTGATTATATATAACATATTTAGTTCGTGACTCACAGTACAGGCCAAGCCAGAGACCGTACTGATTACGTATATATAACATATTTAGCTCATAACTCACAGTACAGGCCAAGCCAGAGATACTCCCCGCCGCTGAATGACGAGTGCAAGAAGCCGTCCTCGTCAGCGGTCTCAATGATGGCCAAGTGGGCACCCACCCCCGCGCAGAGATCGTACGCGGTGTCCCACGTGACGATGTCGTCGTCTTGACGGTTGAAGTAGTAACACGAGTCCCCGTACAGCTGCCAGCCCATCACACAAGCACCTAGATAATATTTAATTATTTATGTCGTTGTTAGCCGGTAATTTAGGTAAGAATAACATTCATACGATGGAGTTTTCCGTGCGAACAGAATTTTGGGTACATCACCTAGAATATTGTCAACTTCAACCAGCTGCCACTTTATATGGTTATGGTAGAAATAACATAACACACGCTGGGAGAAAAAACATTAAAACCGCGCTTCAGATTTTTTCGTGTTTATTTATCACAAGAAACACCCTCACCCTTCTCCCGCTGGCAGATGAAGTGGTTATCGTTCCTTGAGTCCTCAGTCACCCATTTGCCAGGGGAGACTTCATGGTCGACCACCCCGCTGGCGTAACCGTTCATTGATCTGCGCACAAACTTTATACAATTATCGGGAAACTTGAGTGAAGCTAAGACGAAAAACACAGGGGCCATACTTTCACAATCCGCTAAGTGAACGTAGGTACTTACGCTCTATTTTCTTGTCTATGATTGGTGGATTTTGCTTGAAAGGCCGTCAATGATTGGCTAATGAACTTAGAATCTCTTAACTTTTTTTTGAAAGATTGACCACAGTAACGTACAGTTTAGCGGTGTGAGCGTTTATTATAACGTTAGACCGGTCGCTGATTCTAAACATCGCAGAATTTTCACAGCTCGTTGCGGTCTCGAACACGCAACTCACTGCTCCAACTTTGCTGTGCTTAACCGTTCAGCCTCCTAACCGATTTTACCAGAACTGTCGCAAGTAGCCCACGTAAAACTCTCTGTTCCACAAAAACTAAATGATTGAATTTGTCTTGTTCGAAAGTTAGTAGCTCGTCGTGTTCTGCTTGTGGAATATTTAAGATTTTTCTTGGATCAACGAACTGCAGATGTCATCATTCAATTCATAATTGAATATTATTATTGATAGTGCAGTACTAAAATTTATCGTTCTTACGATGAAATTATTTGTTGATACGAATTAGTTTTATAAACTACAGAATATTAAAAAAATTGGTCTGAAAAGTGCAAAGAAAATACAGCGAGAAATTGATGCCTTTTAATTGGTTCTTGCTGCAAAAAGGGAAGAATATTTACTCCTTCCAGAATACTAGCCAGATAAGCATTGAGCACAAGACGCACATGCACCTCAGCAGGGGCCATACTTTCAAAACTCGCTAACTGAACGTAAGTACTTACGCTCTATTTTCTTGTCTATGATTGGTGGATTTTGCTTGAAAGGCTGTCAATGATTGGCTGATGAACTTACGATCTCGTAACTTTTTCTGAAAGTATAGGCCCTGTTACGTTAAAAATAAAAATACCAATACTACCACGAAATTTATTTGGTTATCTTCGCGTTTATCGGCATTGCGACTGAAGAAAGAATGATAGCTAAAACTCTCTTCCACCACCATATCCCACACAAAGTAATGCTCATTTCTTTGTCTATAAAATTTCCTTATTACATGGAAATGATATAGATAATAGACAAAACATATACCCTCTCATAGAAATCGTGTAACTTGTTAGTAGAAAAACAATAAGTGTTTGGAAAACTATATAGTTCAAACATAGATGTGGATTAAAGAACAATCAATTACTCACACTGGCATGCTCAGATTTTCGTTCCATAGCAAGAAGCTGCTGCTCTCTCCAATCCACGTGAAGTTTCCTTCATGGCCCTGAAATGTATGTAAAATTGCAAGATTGTGAATACAGTTTTTAGCGTTATAAATGTATTATAAATTACATCAAATTACGACCAAATTTTGTTTCGTTTCCAAGCTTTAAGTTAGGACATGTTCCAATTTTAACACCCACCACTAGTTGGTATATGTCAATCATCGCACCGCTGCGCAAGACTATCTTTCCAAGACTTTAAGCATGCCCTAGTCTCCTTCAAGAAGTCAAAATGTCCCAGTACAATTTTTAAAAACAGAATATTGCTGCATTCTCAAGGAACTTCATCCATTTTTGCTCTAGCTAACAAATTCAGTAATAAATTACCTACTTGAGAACCATTTGAAATTTCTCAAAATTATATCCCAATATCGTCCGTTGCAAATTTACAGCACGTTTATTACTCCTTTCATTTGCGGAAAGCTGTTCATTAAAAGATACAATCCCGTTGTCGGCTTTAAATCCTTACCATTGCATCAATTTGGTAACTTATTCTTGCACTTACGACCATTCTACTATTGCAGAAACCAAATAATTTACCCATGAAAGTATAGGTCACTCCATGACTCTGTGAAAGTTTAGGTCATCAGCTTCCTTGATTCGTGAACACGAAGCCACGACGGTTACTTCTTCACTGCTACCTTACCAACCTTCGAGTTTAGATTACCAGTTTTCCTAATTTATGGACACAAAGCCATTTCGGTGTATTGTTTACTGCTACACTACAAAGTTTTTAGTTTAGGTCACCAGCTCGGTGATGCCGATCCAGACGTTGTCGTGTTGCCTGACCCCTTCGTCAAAGACAAAGTTCTGCTCCTGAAAGTCGTGGATTGTGATGAGATGACCGCTCACGTCCCGACACTGCGCTTCTCCGTCCAGCCACGTAGTTGAACTGTCAGATGTCTGTGAGAGACACGTTGAATACGTCTAAATAAGATCTGAAATAATATTTCGATATCTGATGAGATATCACGCCATGATAACAATCTTACGGTCTATATGCCATGATTCATGCCAGTATCAAATAAACTAACCTATAATATAAAAGTTTCTAACGCAATTACCCAGTTAAGCGAAGACCCCAATTACTTTGATCCCTAAATAGTCCAATAATAAAATACTTAAACAATTTAAAAAAACACGTTTTTCTTGTGGACTAAAAAGTAGAAAATAAATTATGGCTCGCCCCAAAAAACGTGTATCGGGCAGATTTATGATTAAAGCGAAAAGCACACAACACACGAATTTTGGAAATTTGATGGTGAACGTACAGCCCGACCCAAGTGCTTCCCTAAAAGTTTCAGAGCGCTAGCTAGCGGGAAAGTTGGTGAAATATCGATTGCAAGATTTGATCATCACAAACAGACAGACAGACAGACACGAAAGCAAGCTAAGAAAAACGTGGTAATAAAAATGTTTGATGGTCGATTTTCGTTGGTTGAACGTATCCTATAATCGATCTATTTCTGATTATAAAAAGCATTTTGAAGATTTCTCCAAAGCTACAATTGAAAACCATTACATCATTAGAACATTATCGTAGATATGAATTTTATTGGCGATAAGCATATAATTTTTCACTACTATTTTCTTAGTTCTATTTTATATTTTCACCATTAATAGCTTTGAAAATACCCTGTCGCAACTGATTTTAATAAACAAATAAGTTAAGTAACATACACACCTTGTAGCACCTGTCCATGGTGTACCGCCACCCGTCCTCAACATCGCAGTACATTGGCTCACCTGCAGCACAAACCACAACAATTATTAATATTTATTCATTATTTACTTCATTAATAATTATTCATTATTTACTGCATTACAATGGCTCACCACTCTCCATTCTCTAAACATTTTATTTGGAATTATTTGCTGTAGGAAAAACGGAAGGTAGTAAAGCGTCATTGTTAGAGTTGTCTAATTTAATAGTAATAATGTGCAACTTATCTGCACTTCCGATGAAAATTATTTACAAATAATTAATACATATAATGGGCTGTAATTATATCAAATAGCGATGTATTTAATCACATCAAAGCTTACGATCACAGCAGAG
This sequence comes from Hyalella azteca, assembly GCF_000764305.2. NCBI lineage: Eukaryota > Metazoa > Arthropoda > Malacostraca > Amphipoda > Hyalellidae > Hyalella > Hyalella azteca. The sequence continues at coordinate 345,249 of NW_025935620.1, read as the reverse complement.
CTTATACAAAGTCGACTTTGTCCAAAAATCGAACTTTAACTGTGCCTTTGGAGTTCATTAAGGAGCACTCTAGCTTGTACTCTTCAGCTATACTGGTAAAATTTAGCTTATGTAGCACCCATAAAATAAAATACAGGTTGCTGTATTTATATTATTAGCAGGCACTCACTGATCTCACGGTGGCAGATGAAGTGATACTCATCGTCCGGGGGGTGTCCGAGCAGCGTAGTGTCAATGGTGATGACGCCGTACAGCCCATCTCTCGGGCGCGGGTCTTCCGGTCTGGAAAATTAGTGTTCATATACATTACAAATATTATTTACAAATATTATTTACAAATATTATTTACAAATATTATTACAATTGTTATTTACAAAGTTCCTTGCGTCCAATTATTGTTAAATTGAATCTTAATTTGTTAATTAGGTCAATTTTTGTGGAATTAGCGATATCATTGTTATTATGGAATTGTTATCATTGTTAATCATATGGTCAACATAAAAATTGGTACTTCTGTAGATCTCAACAATAAAACAATAATAAATTAGTTAGTTTCATGTTTGTTCCTGACAGGTATTCAAGGTTGACGGGTTGGCCGTGTAAATCTCGACATTAAAATAATAATAAATTAATTATTTTCATGTTTGTTCCTGACAGGTATTTAAGGTTAACGGGTTGACCGTGTAGATATCAACATTAAAATAATAATAATTTAATTATTTTCATGTATGTTCCTGACAGGTATTCAAGGTTGACGGGTTGGCCGTGTAGATATCAACATTAAAACAATAATTTAATTATTTTCATGTTTGTTCCTGACAGGTATTCAAGGTTGACGGGTTGACCGTGTAGATATCAACATTAAAATAATAAATTAATTATTTTCATGTTTGTTCCTGACAGGTATTCAAGGTTGACGGGTTGACCGGTGTTGACCCAATACCACGTGCTGCTGTTGTCCGAATATTTAGCGTCAATCCAAAACTCGGATGAGTCCCCGACCAAGCCGCTCGCTACGATTTGCAGGGCGATCCATTCCTAGCATACAAAAAATTAGCTATTCCGTGAAGGATGAAGCATGAGGTCTAAATGATCTTTATACCAGGGGAACTATATTTACCTTCTAATATATTACAATACGAATAAAATAACAAATTGTCAGTTCCAGCCGCATAGATATGAACTCTGTTTGATCTAGAGACAGTCTTGACACCTACCGTCAATGCCATTAACTTCGTCGTAACACTTATGTCGCTGGCATAAAAAAAAAACAATCTATTTTGTTAACAAAACTGTGTCACAACTTGCAAGCGTGATCGAAAAAGCTTCTTATTTCTAATGTGATAATTGAAACTTATAAATCGTAGTTGTGGCCAGTATTATAAAGTTTTCATTGACAAGCGGCTATTTAAGTGCATTATCTGCTGAGTGGCGATATGACATAAGTGACATTGACAGGTAATGCAATATTCTGCCATGCATATCAAGAATACATTGCACTCGACGAAATAAATAATTTGAACTGGATAGAAATACTTTCGCAGGAACATTTTCTACATCTTAACTAACCGCCATATCTTTGGACCCGATGTTAACAAGATTGCCGTTCTCAGCATCACAGTACGCCTGGGCATCGTTCCAGGTTCGCTTGGACCAGCCATGGAAGAGGTAGCAGTCGTTGGTGCCCCCGCGCTGTATGTAGTATGGGGGACACTTGGCTACCATCTCGCCAACACCTGTAAGTGGGTACCAGCTTCTCTGTTAATTATGATTAATGATGGCTAAAATTGTTTATGTTGTCAACTGGTTATGTCAACACTTGGTTGCGTCGCCATTGGTTACGTCGACAACTGGTTATGTCGTCAACTGGTTAAGTCTAAAATTGATTATGTCGACAACTGGTGATGTCGACAACTGGTTAATTCTAAAATTGATTATGTCGACAACTGGTTATGTCGACAACTGGTTAAGTCTAAAATTGATTATGTCGTCAACTGGTTATGTCAACTGGTCATGTCGACACTTGGTTACGTCGACAACTGGTTATGCCGACAACTTGTTAAGTCTAAAATTGATTATGTCGACAACTGGTGATGTCGACAACTGGTTATGCCGACAACTTGTTAAGTCTAAAATTGGTTATGTCGACAACTGGTTATGCCGGCAACTTGTTAAGTCTAAAATTTGTCATGTCGACAACTGGTTATGCCGACAACTTGTTAAGTCTAAAATTGGTTACGTCGTCAACTGGTTATGTCGTCAACTGGTTATGTCGTCAACTGGTTATGTCGTCAACTGGGTATGCATGTCGGCAATTTTTTTTGCGTTAACTGGTTCTGTCGACAAATTGGTTATTTCGGCTATTTTTCTTCGTTAACTGGTTATGTCTACAACTGATTATGTCGACCATCGGTTATGTCGGAAATTTTTTATGTCGACAACTGGTTACATCGACCATCGGTTATGTTGACAATTTTTTATGTCGACAACTGGTTATGTCGACGATTGATTGTTTCTTTGTTCAAGATTGATAAATTTCCTGGATTGATGACGATTAAGGAACGAGCTATATAATGTAGGATGAAACGACATCCTGACGTGTAGATTAGTAGATATTATCATCAATCATCTAGTTATGACATGTCACTTCTGACATGTCATTCTGACTTTTGACATGTCATTGTAGTATCTAGCATATTAATATTTATTTATGATATTATTAGATACGTGAACATATAAATAACGTATTTGAAAATCAATACCTATATCAAACGGAACTTACAGTATCAAACGTTCACTCAGATTAAACGAAATTCATAAGAGTTTCATGGATGCTAAAATCTTCTAAACAAAACAATTGATAAGAGTCTTTAAAATCAAATGTGAGATTCGATTCACTCTGTCGAAATATTCCTAATTCATATTTTTTAAAATTACTCGGATTTTACAATCAATTCTTAATTATTATTTGAGATTTTTTGTTGCGATTCGTCGATCCATAAAATTATGAGTATAAATCTATATAAATCTCGAGAAAATCTTTGCTGAATATCTTTTAGCTTTCAAATGAGTGGCCGGATTGTTGACGTCTCGAAAAGTGTTCAGTCTGTTCAAGCCTCGGAAAGTATGAAGACTGTTCACGCCCTCGAAATTGTTTAGTCTGTCCATGTCTCGGAAAATGTTCTGACTGATAACGTTTCGAAAATTTTTTTAGACTGTTCACGTCTCGTAAACTGTTCGGACTGCTCACGTCTTTGAGAGAATATAGACTTCTCATGAATCGGAAAGTGTTCAGTCTGGCAATGTCTTGGAAAATGTTTAGACTGTTCACTTCTCGAAAACTGTTCAGACTGTTTACGTTTCGAAAAGTATTCCGACGAATTTGAGCTCTTGATTTATAAATTAGAGCTTAGATCTTGTTAGAATGCATATGCAAATTCAAGCGATTAGTTTAAAATAACTTTTTCGTAGCTAGTTAAAAAAATATTACGCCAAAGTTCATCATAATTTTGCAGCAATGTGCGTGCACTTACATTCATGGTACACACAAGCCAATAAAAGAAGCAATTTTAAATATTTTCCCATCAATTGCGCCATCTTGGGCGTTGAGGTTCAGTGTCAAATTTCAAAAACTCAGGACCGTGCAGGATGAATTACTTGCTTTGTCTATCAAACTCTTCGTTGCACTGACCAAACCATGCCCCAGAGCAGGGCGTTCTCTGAAATGAGCCCGTGACCGCGAACAAACAATGCGTATCTGAGAGATAAACGGCGCTTGTTTATTGCGAACGACCTTTCCGTTCACTCCCCTTAATAGCAGAAAACTTGACTGAACAATAGCACGGATGACGCAGATTAGAGATAAGACCGCTGCCGAATTATATCCCTTGATTTCTAGCGATTCGATTGTTCTATCTAGTTCTGGTGAACAAAATTTTCATGTGGTAATTAATCAAATAATAGATCAAATAATAAACAAAGAATAAAATAAAATAAATAAATCAAAGAAAAAAAAATAAATAAATCAAAGAAAAATAAAATAAATAAATCAAAGAATAAACTCTAACCTGAGCCGCTTGTAATTTCAATTAGGTACATGTAAAGGATAGAGTATGTAAATACTCTATAGAATATACGTTATCGTGAAATTACAGTGCTTAAGTTCACGTTTACTTATTCACCTATTGAATTGCTATAATTCAATATAATCAAGATTTAAGTGTATCGTCGAAATTGTTAAGACTGGAATATATACTGTATAGACAACATTTAGATAATATATAGCATTTATAATTTTATATGTATGGAATATATATAGACTCCCGTGTGACAGAGTGAATGAAATGTGAATCATGAAATTTATATTACCTGAAAACACAATTCTGAAAAAACTCAACTGGCTTCTATGGAATACAAAACTATTTAAAGCATTTCGCTGCAGCTCTGGATGGCTGTGAATAAGTTCTTCACGATATTCAGTCTTATCTTCATGAAAGTTCTTGACGGAAACGACCAATTTGGAACTTTCAGAAACGAAAGCTCCAAATTTGAAACGACAGGACCAATGGTATCAAAGAAATTGGTAAAAAAATGCTGCGCAATTGGGATGCAAACTAATTTCTCAAGTTAGAGAACGCTGCCAGACAAGTGAACGAATTAATCGACTTTATGATATTATGTTATGAGGGGAATATAAAAAGCTTTGAATACTAATTCTATTTTTGAATCGGCTGAACTGGTACGCGTGTGTAATATGAACCCAATTAGGAGGAAGGCATGGGCTTCTCAGGGCCTCCGTGAACACGTCAGTCAATATTCACTGGGCGAGCGATTAATAGATTAAATTAATAGATTAAATATTTGATAGATTTTAGATAGATTAAATTAATTAATTAATTAAAGATAATAGATTAAATTAATAATTAAGTCTCAATATTAAATCTCGAGCGACAGCATCAAGAGACGCAAAGATTTAATGCTTTGGAGTCAGGGCTGCCATTAGGGGCTCATACACCACCTACTGTTTGTAGCTCGATACATGAATATAAATGTATTAATTTGGAATAAATGAATATAAATGTAGTTTACAGGAATAAATGCAGTAATTAGGAAGCTCCACAGTCATTGCCACATTAAATTGCCTATAATGTCTCTTTTTTTCTACTTGTCTCTTGTCTTCGTCATTCCTTCCAATTTTCGGAAAGGTTTGTTAAGATAATTAATGACAAAATATGCTTTCAGATGGATATTGACAATCTTGACGGAATTCCCAATCATTTTGAGATAAAATGCAAAGTGAAATATTTGAATATTTGATGCAACTTAATTAATCATTTATTAAGCTTACGTTTTAAGAGTAATTCAATCATCTAATTTTCTAATTCAGCTATCTAATATTAACTAATTATTTTTTATTATTGTTGTTACAGCAGTATCGTCTGTCCCGACCCCTTAGTCTCCAAGTATTTTTATGCTCCTTTGATTATATAACTTTTTCTTTACTGATATATTTGTTGAGTTCTGTAATTTTAGCATCAATAGACAACTTCATTCGTCATTCATTAGTATATCTTTGCCTCTACGCAACTAGGTATTCAGTTGCTAGTATTTTTTAGACTAGCAAGATGAATCATGCTATGCTACATCAGGTCCACTATTGATAGATCTTCAAAATGAGATAGATTTATGAATGACGATTAAAGTTGTCTATTGATGCTAAAATTACACGCAGAGAAATATCGAAAATTGTAGACGCTGAGCTGGCAACATTAAGATCGTGCGAGCTAGACAGCTCCATGCATGGCATTCCTTAGAAACATTATTATTCACCGCCATGATTATATCGTGACCAAATTGACGCGAAATTGAAGTTTTAGTCACTTAAAGTTTTACTTTCGCTTCTAGATCGATGAAGCTTAAGCCGAAGACTCTATCCTTAAAACCGATGCTATAGAAGAGGATGCTACCTGATGCAGTAGACTAGGGCAAATAACGCAAAATATACGGTAAGAACCAACAGCATTTAATAAATTAAAGTATTAAACAAATGATAGTTATTTCTACCTCAACACGTTCATGTGAAGTGAAAAATGTGAAGCCTAAGCTTGGTTCGAGATGTCAATCGAGCTAAGGAGATAATAAACGCAACTCCGGTACCGCTGCTATTGTCGTTATTGCGATTGTATCCTTTCAAGAAGTGTGCTCAACTATAAACTTCACTGGAATCTTTACGTCATTTTCCTCTTTATTACTTCAGAAGCCTTAAGAATGGATTCTATCCATCACAATTAAAGTGATTGTTACAGATGGGTGTCCAGAAATAGTCGGACTGGTAAATCCCTCCCAATAAAATATTACTAGTTAAATGGTCATTTATTCTGTGGTGGCTTCAGCGCGCCAACTGACAGAGTGTCATCTGACTTTTTCTTGTCATGAATTTTCTCCCAGATGAGGTAAAAAAAACTTTTATGCAACCAGATCTACTTTTCCGTACCAGTTTAATACCTAACATAAAAATGTAGACCTGGAAGTGATATTTCCATTTCGTCACAATGTGGATGAATAATTTCATGTCTTACTAGTATCAATTTATTAATCACCCAGGAAATTATAAAAAATTGTTAACGTTTGTTGAGAGCGTTAATTGTAAAGTTTGTTGGCGCTACAATTCTATACATCGTACCTTGAAATTTATTAGCGAATGTTTGCGATGATGAATTAAAACATAATAGGTCAAAAAATTATTTAAACTGTATACTTCAGGCCAAAGCGACCGAGCAAGGCAATGTTCCGACCTTCTTTTTCTAGACAATAGCATAAGCAATCTAAGCATTAAATAAAAGTTAATTGTTCCAAATCAATAAGTGCAATTATTTTATTATAAGAAACTCTCATTTCCTCTCAATAAGTGCAATAATTTGATTATAAGAGACTCACACATCCACTCTTAGCTCACTTTTAAGCACAGAATGTTCCAAAATTATAGTGAACGGACATCCCATCATATGCAGACCGTCAGTAATTCTAGGCATCAAACAGATTCACTTGCTGCTATCGCTTTCTTCTGAAATATTACACGGAATGGTATTTGGAATAAGCGAACTTCTCTCGCCTTTTGCATGCCGCTCAGTAGAGGCGCGCTATCTAGACGTCGAATTTATTTAGAGGATACATCGTTCACATGCGTATTTATTATGGCTGAAATAACGATAAAACAAAGGTTCAACTATGGGGATTAACAGCCTCAGTAGGTAGATTACCTACTCAAAAAGTCATTCTAAATTTTCCAATTGATTTTTCTTATCTCTAGTACTATTTTCGATAATAATATCTCGTAAAGGGAATGAATATATCAGCCCAGCATGATCATTTTCACTGGTTTCTTCCGTCGTTCGTAGAAGGAAAACCTTTTCTTTATCTACATACATCAAGGAATACGTGATCACTTGCCTATAGTTGCAGTCATCAGATTATGATATAGGGCATTTTGGACGTATTAGCTTATCGCGCTGCTGTCAGTTGAAGTGCAATAAGTCACTCTACCTGCGAGTTGTTTTAGCAATATATCCCAGAAAAGTTCAGACAAAGATGAACTTATAAAAGTTATTGTTCGGATAGACGCGTTGCCAGTGGTTCTTGGGCAGCGTCTTCGTTTGCAGCTTTGCTTTGGTTAAATATTGTGCTTAGATTTAGTGGGCTTGGATTTCTCGGAAGTGAAAGAAACTAATTTATTTGTACTTTTCTGAACTATGGACGTTGTTCGATAATAACAGGCTTGCAAAAAAACATTTCTGCAAGCTGTTTAGCCCATTCCCCCCCTGCTCTAATGATATTAGTTAATGATATGCTCCGAAATTGAAAATGATATCTCTTACATTCTTAATTGGACGTCACCTTTTCTGACGATTTACAGAAAAGATTAAAATAAGTCACGAATTCAAGATAAATGGAAATATAATATTTACAAATTTGTACTTCGTAGGTTCCATTGTAATAATTTTTTAAACTAAAAGATGCCCACTGATGCTTGTAAATCAATTTTCTTTCACGTGAAGCTCCAAGGATCCCCATTGTACCGTGATGTTTCTGCGAAGCTTCTAGTTTGTTTCTCTTAAGCGTCCAACAGTAGTCTACCAACATCAATATATCTTCTTGGCGGTGTCAACCGGGCGTTACACGAGACCTTATGCTATCCGCAATAACTCACCATAGTTCGTCACAGTTATTGCAATTCATTCTTTACTTTTTCATTCAGGATCTTCGTTATTATCTAGAAAAATATTTACGACCTCTTTTAAGTGCAATCCGCGGTACTTTTTGAGGATTTATCATAGTTTTGAATTCCCATAGCACTCCTGGTCAGCCACACGACTTCTAATGCCTTGTCCGACAAACACACTTTCCTTCAATTTGGCCTCCGGGAATACCGAAAATTTCATGATCAAACACTGTTCATCTTCTGAATGTGATTTTAGAATTGCTTAATTAACCCCAATTCCATGCTGAGAGTTGGCAGAGAATATGCATCAGAAGATGCCAAAGTTTCTCGTGTGCTTTTTTTTTAATCAACTGTGAGCCCCCTTTAGCTGCCGAAAATTTGGTCCCGATGATTCTTTGGTCTCAATGCACCATGTGAATAGAAAACAACTGTTTTGAGTACACCCAGCTTGTAGACCGAGCAGCGCGTACACTGGTTAGAAAAAAACGGTGAAAAAACGGTCCAACTGGCGTTGAAGTGGCAGGTTACCCCGTGAAAAAAAACTGTTTCGCCATTTTTATCAGTTGTTTTATGGATTTCTAGTGTTAAATTAGAATAAAAACGGTGACACGGTGTTTCTTTTCACGTGCCGACCGGCCACTGAAACGCCGGTAATACCGTTAACGGTAATTTTTCTAACAGTGTACATTTTCAAATCCCTCACAAACGAATTTTTTAAATTTCAGTTTATGAAGAACCAATTCCAAGTTGTTGCAGATTTTCTTGAGATGTGTGAAATGATCTTCAGGAATTTGAGCACGAAAATCTCGGATGCTGACTAAATCTGCTTGAAAACTTTTATTGAAGAATTTATAAATAGACGCTATTGTTCGAAATCATATATGATTTTGAACAGACCCGTCAATTTTTTAACTTGTCCCCATCAACCAACTTGTCCTCAACATTCATGAAAAAATAGAAAGTAATTATAATTTTTTTAGTTAAACATGATTTCATTAGCTCTTATAAGATTTTTTACTTATACGCATTTATGTCATTGTATATCTCGAATACACAGATGCGAATTATTGAATTTTTACTTCTATTTGGTTTAAAAAAACATGGGATGAAAAAATAGCAAATTACTAGAAATTACTGTTTTAAAAATAATTCGATATTTTTTACATTTACGGACGTTTAGGGTTTCTTTATCATTTTTTTAATTGTTAGCACACCAAAATACAGGAGAATTCGATAAAAATGGTCAGTATACAGTATTTGGTTGCAGATCAATGTTATTAAAGGTCTTCATTTAAATTTATGATCTTTTCATCAAGGCTCAAAATTATTCGGTATCACTTGTAACTTACTTCGTGAATTTAATGGTTAGTTCCACATTACCACGTAAATTTAAGAAAGTAACTAAATGCTTAAATGGTTGGGACAACTTTGTCCGACTGGAATGCTATTCAATCTGAAAAGTATTAAAAATCCAGGAATAAATTATCCTATTATCCAACACTTCTCTTTAACTTCACTTATTATTGTTGTACGCTACAAATATTATAATCGACATTTAACACACTTCTACCTGTCCAATCGAGCTGGAATTTTGTACACTAGCGTAAAGTCGGAGCCAATGCTTGAATCAATTGGCAGAATAAATAATTTACAAATTTAATAAAAATTTGTTTTTGAATATTAAAAATATTTAAAAAATGAATTTTTTACATTGGAAAATAAAATAAGATATTCATTGTACATGTGTAACATTGCAGACACTGGCCTCTGTAGAAGTGTTGTTTTCAAAAGAGTAATTTTTAAACGCATGTTATTTCTATTTAGAAAGATAGTTATTGGGTTTGAAGCCTGGCCTAAATATACATAACGTCCATTTGAGAGTAATTACATTTAGTTGCTACAGCATATGGCCAGGGAAATATAATTTCACGTAATGTGGCAGCACAAACACTTAATAAGAGATCTGATTAGAAATTTGTAACGTATTCTCAATTTATCTAAGTCATATTTGGTTATAAAAGAATTATTATTAAGTGATAAACGAGTTTAAATGAGTTGGGTGTTAAATGTGAGGCTGAACGCGTCATTCTTGAGATAGAAGCATTCTAGTTTTAGTAACGGAATTCTAAAAAAAAACGTTTTAGATCCCGAGCTACCCCAATTTTCTGGCATAAGTGCACTTAATGAGCGAAAATAGTTTGCATGTGGCTTCAACCATAAGTTCTCGGCAAATTATCTTTTATAATTTTAAGTTTCCAAAATCTTATCTCTGAATTTAACCAGTCATGGCCTAAACACAAATTGAATCGAGTTTATGCCAAACAAATGCTCATTTTCAGAAAAGTAGTAGTAGTGTTTTTCAATAGCGATAGTCAAAGTACGAGTGCTGTTATAATGATGACCCATCCTCTACTGCTCGCTGGGCTCTGCCTCGCGTGGTATCTCAGCTACGCGTCGGGTAATCACTCGACCTCTCTGGCGAAATTCTGGGGTGAGTTATTTGAGTGATCTTAATTACGTGAAGTGTGAATGATCTTAATTGCGTGAAGTGTGAGTGATCTTAATTGCGTGAAGTGTGAGTGATCTTAATTGCGTGAAGTGTGAATGATCTTAATTAAGTGAAGTGTGAGTGATCTTAATTACGTGAAGTGTGAGTGATCTTAATTACGTGAAGTGTGAGTGATCTTAATTATGTGAAGTGTGAGTGATCTTAATTACGTGAAGTGTGAGTGATCTTAATTACGTGCATCACTTGACAAAGTCTATGATGAATTATTTTTAGCTTCAGTAAGTTTGGTTCAAAGTTATTTAGCGTTCGTATTGTGTTCGGTTTCGTAGACGTTATATCAATTACATATGCTTTTTGCGATTTCAGTATTATGAAATGAAACGAAAGAATATTTCTCATAGCGTTCATTGTGCTTTATGAGATCTGGAGCTCTCGAATCGAGATCAGAACTTATCGTTAAAGCGATTTAACTGACCGTTTTTTCGCTCGAAACTAAACAAAATCAACCTATTGGTGATTTAGCAGTGCAAAAGTTGATGTCTGGCATTCTGCGACGCTCGTCATGAGCATGAATGGCATGACACTAATTCAGATACTTCGATATAAACTTCACAGAAATATAATACATATATTTTATCCAAGTAAATGTCTAATGTGTAAAATAAACCAGAGCATTTATGCATTTTATATATATGTTCCAAAGGCTAAAAGGTAAATGCTACTCGTTTATATATATTGTCTTTAAATGTAACATTCTTATCTTCAAAAAAGTTTCCACTACCAAAACATTGGGCATAGAGGCAGGTTATTTATATATCTTATTATATATTATATAAATATATTATATATTAAAATTATATCATTTTGTATCAATTTCAGGGAAAGACATGCGCTTCTCGGGCACTCCTCAGCTGAGCACGACAGTCAGCAGTCGGCTGGTCTGCTTGAGCTTATGCAATGACGTCACGAGGCTCTGCTTAGGCTTCAGCTACAACGGTGACGTAATAACTAGCTTAGGTTTTTCTGTTCAGGATCTAATGCTTAATGTTTTTCTGTTCAGGATCTAATGCTTAATGCTTTCCTGTTCAGGATCTAATGCTTAATGCTTTTCTGTTCAGGATCTAATGCTTAATGCTTTTCTGTTCAGGATCTAATGCTTAATGCTTTTCTGTTCAGGATCTAATGCTTAATGCTTTTCTGTTCAGGATCTAATGCTTTAGTACGTTGTGATCAGTGAATAACAAGCCAATTATTTACATTTGATTTCAGAGATGCACTAACAATATTTCCGACTCGACGATAATTTTAGTTAAAATGATTTTGGCATTTGTTGTGTGTACTGATCGAATATTGTGTTTACTTTTGCAATTTTAGGTTCGCCTTTGTCTTACATTGCTCATGGATACGCTTTTGGAATTTTCGATTGTACTTTAGCTTTATAGTAAGAAAGCATATTTCTACTAGAATTAATTCAAGCATACATGAATTATTAGAAGTGTTATCATGAGCTTCCTCTATATACAAAATGATTTAAAAAATTAAAGAGAAGCTAAGATAAGTTGGTACAAATTATAAGCATTGGTGAGATTAGGAACCGTATGATTCCCGGGTATTTGATACCATGGTAATGTTGATTCGCTCATCACAAAATAGGTATTTCTAGTAATGTAAATTTAGCAGTGATGACGTTGGTTGTTTCTTACTAGGCGACAATATTTCATTTTTTTCACTTGAATTAAAGGTTCGTAGTCAGAAGTGGAGTTTTGGATTCGCAGTCAACAGTGGCGATATGAATGGTGTTCAACTGTTAATATCATTCCAATATCAGGTTGAATCAAATTCGTAATTGCTAGAAAATATTCTTCATTTTTAATTTGAATAATTGTGTTGAAACAATCCCAATATTACCAATCCGAAAATATCTCTCACGATCTGCAAATATGTTACCAAAAGTCGAAAGCTATTCCAGATTTAAATTTAAACGTAATTACATAAGTGAATAATTTTTAAATAAATTTAATATATAAATTATTTATTTCATCCAGCTATTGATACTTTACTTTTTTTTTGTTTTTATCAATGCGAAATACTGTGTTTGTGTTTCAATTCACGGACAAGTTGTAGCCAGGCAGTAAGCACTGTAACCAGTTTTTGACCATTGATTGTTGAGCAAGCAGCCAGCTGAAATTTGTTAATGACTTCTGAAATATTCCAACTATGAATTTGGAATGTTGTATGAATATTGTTCTCAGTGCAACCATATTAATATAAATATTAATATGGTAACTATATAAGTAATTTTATTAGAATTAAGTTATACAAAATTATTATTAATTATAACTTCAATCTAACTGTTACTTTCATGAATGTTTCTGTATTAATCTGCTGGCATCGTCCGCTGTAATATGCTTGTATGCTTGGCTCCATGCAGCTGCCCGAATATTAATAAAAGAATCTCTATTCAAATAACGAAATGAGAGATAAAACAGTCAATTTTAACTCTAAATGTCTTAGAATTGATATAACATTACAACAATTCCACTGAATATATGATCTACTAATTGTGAACACATATTCAGGATTGGCACTAGCATGTCATTGTCGAAAGTAAACTAATAATTGGATGGTTAAATCCAATATGTTAACGCCCTTGCCATGACTTGTGGCATATGTGTCTGTAGGCATATGAATGTCTATGTGTCTGTAGGCATATGAATATCAGAAGTAAAGAAATAATTGGATGATTAAGTCCAATAAGTTAACGCCCTTGCCATGACTTGGGGCATATGTCTCTGTAGGCATATGAATGTCTATGTGTCTGTAAGCATATGAATGTCTATGTGTCTGTAGGCATATGAATTTCTGTGTGTCTGTAGGCATATGAATATCGGTAGTAAAGAAATAATTGGATGTTTATGCCTAGAAATTTTACTCCCTGGCCGTGATGTGTGGAGGTCTGTTGACAGGCGGTGCGTGCCAGCTGATGGCCAGCCTGACGAGGCCCGTGGCTGCGGCAGGATGGGCTTCCTATTTCATCTTCCCACAACCACCAGTTAGTTTCAACAGTCTATTCAACAGTCTATAGTCAACAGACTGACTACTGTTGAACAGTGGCCATACGGAAATATGCTGGACGTTCCATTCAGGGCTCGTTGGTGCACCAAACTGGTGGTGCTCGGCTGCGCTCCCGAACTTGGGATTTAATATTTTTGTGTGGTTGACGTTGAGTTCTTTTCTCCTTCCGAATTCGATGTTTTTGGAGAGATGCTTTCCGAACCTTTTATCAAGTGCACTAAATTATTTGCAGTTTTCTTCAGTAAATATTCGTTTTAGGAGCGTGATCCATATTCTTTTGAATAGCTGAAAGGAGGATGAACCATACGAAGTTATGACACGCATCATGTTCAGTTCATCAGTTCCAATAGTCTTCTCTTGTCTCTTGAGATCAACAGTTATCTGAACATCTCAATCGTATGAACGTTGATGTAGCAGCATATTCAATCTTCAATTAGCAATTCTATTCCTGGCAATTTTTCTTGTATAACAGCTATTTCAGTTGGAAACTAAAACAAATTTTGAAATTTAACGCATATTAGACCAGTATAAAAGTTTTCTGCGTGATTTAAATTCATAAGGGATTCCTATGCTCATATAATAATGTTGTAAGCCTATTTTAAATTGATGCTGCCAATTTTGGAAGAATTTCGAGCAATATTCAGGGAAATTTTAACAGGAACATCTTCCTTCCAGCAACGAGGAAGTTTAATAAAGTGACAAGATTGATTGAACAGTTTTACAGTTGTGTTTTTGACCATGTCTGTTTGTAACGTGGTATTGACTAGTTTTTCAAAGCTGGCTTGTTATATGTTGTTCTGGTTCTTCTAATATTATTTTATTTTCACCGTTTTTTTAATGTGTTTCGAGTGAAATATTATAGCTCAAGTAGCCGAGCCTAACAGCAATGTTGCGGGCGTCAAGAGGAAATGTCCCATGTTCGGAGGCACTTTGCCAGGAGGCAATATTAAATGTTGACACAGTCGGGGTGTCAATTGTTGACACAGTCGGGGTGTCAATTGTTGACACAGTCGGGGTGTCAATTGTTGACACAGTCGGGGTGTCAATTGTTGACACAGTCGGGGTGTCATGGATGCCCCGCGTATTTACTTATATTGAATATAGGGTTAATATGAGGAAAGGTATTCGATGACTAATGTGTAATATAAGACACTTTCTTTCTCAGACTTACCGTATCTTGATACGCGGTGGTATAGTTAACAAAGTAAATACAGAGGAACAGACAGGGAAGTGCTATAAGATATTAGACCGTCAGGTTGAAGTAACTCTCACAATGAGTGCTATATCGCGCAGTGGTGAGATATAACACTCATTATTTACTCATTTTAACTATTTTATTATTTATCCATTATTTAATCATTTCATTATTTACTCATTTTTCAAAAAGTCCCCATTTACTCAGTAGAGGACATATGAAGTATACTCAGCCCCAAACAGACCAGTACTTCCACCCACACAGAGCGGTCTTGCTCACGTAATGATATAGACGTTGACTCAGTGTCTAGCATTCTGTGTCGCGTCTAGGGCATATTGCGTCTCCATTACAGACTCTTAAATTTTATAATTTAATTAGAATGAAACGATTGACGCTGGACATTACGGGTTTTTTAGCGCATTCGGATGCCTAATAAAGTTATACTGTCATACCCTGAACCAATACACATCAAGTTAAACATTTATTATTTGAATAATTCGTAACAGGATCCATGTTCCCGCAACCTGTGCTCAGCAGCACAAGTGTATAAAGTTATACTGTAATAGCCTGTAACAATACAAATCAAGTTTAACATATATTATTTGAATAATTCGTAACAGGATCCTTGTTCCCGCAACCCGTGCCCTGCAACACAAGTCTGCGTGCCGTACTCTCTGGAGACCGAGCTGCCGTACAACCCTGGTGTCCTGCCGCTGCCAGGTTATATCTGCTCCGGCGCCCAGTTCTATCTTGACAAGCGCAGCCAGAATAAAAGTTAGTACTTATATTTTTTGTATATTTATCGTCCTCGATCTGTTAATGAAACTCATAGCATGTCAGATGAAAACTTAGAATAAATACTACATCTTTTCTTGAATCACCATATTCTTTTATTTATACATGAGATTGGGATTTGTCAAATCGTAGAATAAAATACATATACGTTTTACATATACAAAAATCTCTTCATCAATTTCAAATTTTTGGGCCACCATATACTGCATCTTTGTTCGATAAAGAAGTTGAATGCGCGGCATTACCCAGAACCTAGCCTTCCGAGGCTAGTGCAAGATTTAAATTTGTGGGCTCACACAGACTGAGCTAATGCAACCTCATGGGGCAATAAAAAGCGTGATGCATGTTAAACAATCTACACAAATGCTCACTTATTTTATTAAAGAAAGCTCATCTTTGTTGCAATTTATGGCTTTTATCGCGTATGTGGTTGGAAAAGCTACAAATTAATGATTCGACGCGTCCATAAGAGACGTCAGTACTTACTTTCATTTCCTGAAGTAGTTTAAAAATGTAAAAATTGTTTAAGAAATTTTCGAACACCTTTAGTTTTCCTGATCTAGCTTATGAAGTTGTCTTGTGAATAACGCTTAGATTCTACGCCACAAAGAGAGCCTGCACGAGTTCAAAAATTAATATTTAAGGAATTCAACGATAAATGTATCAACTAATTGGTGAATAACATTTCTTTCAAAATTGTTGAGGTAAAAACGCAATTCTTCTCTAAGTTTCAGCCGTTTATTCTACTGCAGCAGTCACTGTGAACCATTCGCCTGCGTTTTAATTTTCTGACATATCATGCAAGTTAAATTTGAGTCAGGTAGCCATAAAAATACGAGTTATTTTTACACAATTTTCATACATAACTGATTCGCTGTTTGCGTTTCCGTACATCAGGTTGCAAACTTGTGCCTGTCAAAGACGTGTACTTCGCGGGCTACAACATATACTGGGCGTTTCTCCCCCTCTCCGACATCTTTTATCTCTGCTCCGACTACAATTGCGTGATGTTTTTCCTTGAATTTCACTGTAAGTTTTGACACAGATGCGGTCATGGCAGCCTTTGATTCACGTTAAAGTCTCGCGATTGATTTTTTCGTTCTAATGCCATATAGGTACTTAAATATATTCTAAATGTTCTTATTATTTCTTTGTTAATGGAACAAATCCGACAGTAAGTGGGTTCAATTTTGAATTATTGAACGGAAGTTCTAGGCTCTAATTGATAGAAATATTTGTGCGAAAAAATTATTTAAGATTAAATAAAGAATTTTGTACATTTCTTCTGAAGTTCTGAACAGATTTGAACGAAATTTTTAACATTTCGTTCGTTTTTTTTTCAATTAATTTTTAAATTTTTATTCCTGTCAGCCGCTGGCACAAGGATGCCCCAAGCTCGCCTAGCGGTGTAAATTAGCGGCTCATGTCCGCTGTTATACGTTCCGATTGCCGGAGCGAAATAAGTGCCGAAACGGAATCTTGTAAAACACCTCTCGAGCTTGGGGCGATCGTGGGGCGCGCGTATTTGGTACCTGATACGTTCGGCACAGACACGGCCGAATCTGAAAAACGTGTTAAAAAATGCCCCGTCGCTTTCCCCTCTTATGGGGGGGGGGAAGGGAGAGGGCATTTGAATCTCTGTACGCTAGACTGATTCGAGGTAATGCAAGGTAACTGTAACTGATTCGAGGCAATGCAAGTCAAGCCAATTTCTCCAATTAAATCCATGTTTCCTGCTGAATGAACAACGTTGTGTTCAAAATAATCGTTGAATTATTTCCCGTACCGGTATCATGCCTTGTAACTTTCGTCACATTAAATTTCTGTCGAGCAGACCGTTCTGCAAGAGCCTCGCATTTCTGAGTCCATTGACGTAAGAAAGACCACACAATAGAATGGAGAAACAAATGTTAATCTGAAGAAACTCGATTTACGGCACTAACTTGATTGCAGCTTTCTGTTCACACTTCATAGCAAATGAGGATCTTTCTGCATCCATTGTTGGCTGCTGCAAAGACAATATTTAGTTTCACATGTAGTTCTTCTCAAGCGTTAAAGTTATCAACTGCACTCTAAATTCCTGGAGAGACAATCAAATAAAAGCAGAATATACGATAGTTATGTAAATCCTCAAATCCAATATGTTGCTCACAGAGGGGCTCCTTGTAAGCGATTGTTTATAAGCTATCTTCTGCTTTAGCAATAAGCTCAAGCATGCAGACATATGCCCAAAGCTGAAGAGTTATTTTGTTGAAGAAACCATTCGTCTAGCAAAAAAAAGTTTAACGGGGTCTAAAAATACTTCTTGCAACTGCTGCAAAATGAAGAATAGAAGCATTTCTAACGTCTAATACCACTCCAATATTGCTGAGCTCGATGGAAGTTTCCTGAATCTATCCTCGTATAATTTATAGTTCTTCAGAAATAACAAAATTCATTCTATACTTAAATGTAACTCCATAATGAAACCTGATGATACAACGAAATAGAGTAGGTAGAACGGAACAAAAGCAACAACTTGCGAATAGTCGGAATACGCTTTTCAACTTCCAGGGCAAGGCCCAGGGTGGCCCAGTGGTTACAGTTCAGAGTACCAAGATTGGAGCAGAGAGGTGCGGGTTCGATTGAAGCTCTGTGCGCCAGTTTCTGGTCAGAATCGGCAAGGAGGCCGGGCGGTTAAGCACAGCAGAATTGTAGCAGCGAGTTGCGAGTTCGAGACCGCAAAAAGCTGTGAATGTTCTGAGATTTAAGAATCGGCGATAGGCCTACGGCCTAATTAACGCTGGAACCGCTATTAACCTGTTCCATCGTGTATAATCAGCTGGCCCGCCCAGTGGTGTAAGACTACCGACATCCTGACCACGCGTAAGCGACTGTTTGTTAGGTATCATCGTAGGCGATGATAAACTTTCGATTACACAAATTGATCCAGTTGACGTGTTGATTTAGAAATTAGAACCTTAAGCACATGAACAGGAGCAGCTTAAATAACATGCTCGTGTCAACATGCCCAAAGTTGAACATTTTTACCACTGCCAAAATCTTGAACGCACAATTTCGTAGTCATGATGAATTCCGCCTGCCGACGAGAAGTATTACAACGAACTTCACTTTAGAAAGCTCTAGACAGCAAAAAGTAAGGAATGTGTATTGCTGAAAATGTCATAAACGGTTATATTTATTTTTTAACACTGAGTTGTTTGCAAAATGTAGACTTCACTATACACGATAAGATTACACAATTCGAATGAGATGCGTGTATCAACCGGCGTCCGAACGGGACGACGACCAGTAAACCACTGCTCAATACCAGCTCAGCCCCTCCGCGTCCGAAGTCGCGGAGCACTGCTTTGTTTCAAGCCGGGTAGCTGATAACTAACCTCCCACTCCTTATTTTGGAGCATAAAGGGGATTGTTTTGGTACCCTGCTCTGAAACGTTGGTGTTTTGGCAAACACACGCAATACACGCATCTTGACGTACAAGCAATGTAATCGTGTTCATGTACACATATCGCAAGGGAGTTCGCACAAGCGTAACGCAAGCGTGTTCACTAAAACGTATCGCAAGCGTCTTGACATTTACGCGCGGCATGCGGGTCGAAGACAACGCAACGCACGCGTGCTAGTTAAGCACGTGTAATGGTCGCGTGCCGATGGACAATCATTGCACGCGTAATGAAGCTCGCGCAAACGCTGGCGCGACCATACAATTTCGTTTCAAAATATTGTTCCAAAGTTTTCGAAGCGGTTTGCGTGAGCAAAAAAAAAAACAAATCAAGAAAACGTAACGCCCACACGTTGACGTACACGCAATGCACGAGTGGTGAAACGCACGCGTGTTAAAACTCGTGCTCCTACTCTTGCATCGTCTATGGGTTTTTGAATCAGAGGCTTACCGCGCTCGCGCTAAGAACTCATGCCAGCTACTGAGCACGGCAAGCCAATGCTGGCCAGACCAGCCGCTCATTTCGTGTGTCATTTGACCCTTATATTTTTTACCATGGAACTACCCAAAATAGCACCTGTTGGGCGGCTGATTTGGGGAGGCGGCCATTTCATATCTTATTCATCTCAAATCCGAGAGCGGCAACCGAAACCCGAGCGACAGCCGCGTCTAAATTTTGACAGGGTAACTATCCAACAGTGATGTTTAGCTCATGAAAATTTTTAGATTTTGAATTCGTTCGCGAATTTTTTTTCATTTCACCCTCAGTCGTGATTTAAACAGCAATATGTGCTTAAATTCGCAGTGAACAAGCAACTTCTTCTAAACTACTGAACAGATTTGAATGAAACTTTGTATATAAATACCTAACCTCCCAACGGTGACGTTTAGCTCGTGACAATGTTTCGATTTTGTCCTCATTCGCGAGTTATACGGATATACGGAGAAACGACCGGCATTTCTGAGGACGACTTTAAATTTGCATTGACCAAGAGCTGTACACGTATAGACGTATACCTCGCAAACGAGGGTAAAATCGAAAAAATTGTCACGATCTAAACTTAACCGTTGGGAGGTTAGGTATTTATATACAAAGTGTTTTTTTAAAATCTCTTCAGTAGTTTAGAAGAAATTTCTTGTTCACTGCGAATTTAAGCACATATTGCTGTTTAAATCACGAATGAGGGTGAAATGGAAAAAAATTCGCGAACGAAGGCAAAATCTAAAAATTTTCCCGAGCTACACGAGCTAAACATCATCGCTGGATAGATAGGAATGTATATTCAAGTTTTCGTTCAAATCTGCTCAGTACTTTGGTAGAAATGTCTTGTTCACTGCGAATTTCGACACGTATCACCATATAACTCACGAATGAAAGCGAAATTCAAATAATTTTCACGAGCTAAACATCACCGCAATGCCTAATGAATACGCGTACCAAGTTTCATAGAGCTACGTTCATTATTTTGGGAGATATTCTTTGTTCACTGAATTTGGAGATTTTGGAGACCGGCCGCAAGTCCTGCCGTAAATTTGTCCGAGACGTGGATCAGATTAACAATTCGGGATCAAGCTCGAATTCGGTCCTCATGAGTTAAGATCCGAATATAAGAAGATCAAACCAATTCGGCAATGCTTTCGACGCTTTGTACATTGTGACTTTATTGCATTAATCTTATATCTTATTGTATTTATCTTTTATGTCGCACTCATTATTCGCTTTTCTTAGAAAATGAAGGAGGCAGAATACTAAATAAATACTAAAAATAAAATATGAAGGCAGAAGATCAGATGCTCTGTGAATCACGTTACGGCACTTGATAGGAAATGGTCCGTTTACCCGTACATTCGTTGAAAAAAATCATTTCGAAGTTATTTGTAAACTATCATTCCTGTGTTCAAAATACAAAATCCTATATTAGTAATCTTTCAAACGATTCTGTGTTCTGTAACAGCGGACGGGAGGACATACGTCACCTACAAGAACGCGGCAGGAATCGCAACCTCTCCTTTAGTGTACTCGGATGTAGTCGTAGTCGGCTGGTCCCCAGAGTGTACCTGAACCACGAACCGTCGGAGTGGCTTGCGGAACATCATGTGTATCTGAAAGGCGAACCAATTGTACTGGTCGGAGCGGCTTGTGTAACATTATGTGTATCTGGAGGGCGAACCTTGTACAGTCGGAGCGGCTTGTGGAACATCATGTGTATCTGGAGGGTGAACCTTGTACTGTCGGAGCGGCTTGTGGAACATCATGTGTATCTGGAGGGAGTACCTTGCATTGTCGGAGCCGCAAGCGGTGCCACGTGAATTTAACTATGTACTAAAACTCATGTTGGTTGCGACATCCTGTGTGAATTATGATACTTAATTAATACTTCATTTGATGTTGCAGAGTATTTTGACACGATATGCTATTCACAATTTGCTGATGTGAAGCATTTTGGCACCAGATTTTATTCACCATTTGCTGTTGTGAAGTTTTTTGGAACTATGTGCAATTCCATTTGTCATATTAAGGATTATTCATTACAATTTATGTTCAATGTTATGTTTGGTAAAATCGTCAATTATTCATTTCTGTAAGTAAAATAATTTTTTCTCTACATATTAGGCAGAATTTGATGTTTTTAAATATATATATTTTTTAATTTATCTTCTATTTCGTGGTAGTGAAATATTTGGGCGCTATACGTTCATAATTTCCTCTAGAGAATAATTTGTACCATTTTGGAACCGTTTGCTGTCGTAAATTATTTTCACTTGATCTTAATCTATGCATGGCAATTTATGAAGTTTTCTGTGTTTCGACATTTTTTATACGACACTTTTCACCGTGACCAAGATTACCAAGACTGGTTAAGATTTCCTAAAACAATAATAATATTGTTATTTAAATGAATGGCTTATTTACTATGGCACTGTATTCAATATAGCTATGAGATGCTCATTCTGTTGCACGCAGAATCCTGGAATAAGCATATATTTCCCTGTTTACTTGTAGTTTGATAGTTGAGTCATGTTAGGTGACTTATGCTCACAATAAAAGTGCATGCGGTGATGAATTGACACAAGAGGAAGCCTCTGCTTAAAAGTCCTTTTCGACCAATCAGTCACCCAAAGATCCCAACGATTTCTCCTGGCCTACGTCATGTAGTATGTGTCCCGGTCTTTCCCGCTGGCCTGATTTCCAGGAATCTCTAGTTGGGCTGACCATTGAAGGCGCACCCACCGCCATTTGTAACGATAATGCGCTTTGGTTTTGTTTTGCTGTTCAGGGAAGCTCCGCTTTCCAGATAATCTTTTTCTGACTGTTTACTTTTCTCATTTGGAGCTTCCTAGGCAGTTTTTCCTTCACGCCTCATCTTCCTTTTGTTCTCTTTGGAGAGCACAAACCGGCCACGGCTTATTACACCCAGTTACCACCACCGTTGTCTGTTTCCGGTGTAAGGCTTTACCTACAACATGTTCG
This sequence comes from Hyalella azteca, assembly GCF_000764305.2. NCBI lineage: Eukaryota > Metazoa > Arthropoda > Malacostraca > Amphipoda > Hyalellidae > Hyalella > Hyalella azteca. The sequence goes on along the minus strand of NW_025935620.1, from coordinate 322,539 downwards.
GTCCATCCACCGCTACATCGCAGTCAGTATCTGTCTTTACTCTTTTCTTATTTCTATTCCATATGTATCCTCTTGCCCAGAGGTTCAGAATCTTTGTGTGATCGCGCAAAACTTGGAAGTCCAGAAGGGTCTCTGTGCACCACCTGGTACCACCGCGTACCATCACTACGATATACATGTCTCTAATGTGCACTATTGATTGCTTCACATGCTCTTACTCCGGTAACAATTAGTTTGTTTGAAATGTATGCTGTGTGAATTTAATGGTGGGGCTCTGAGGCCAGAATTAGTACATTGCGGCCTCCTCAATCTCGCACGCCGAGACGGGATGAAAACATTATAGCCATGGATACACTGTTAGAAAAATTACCGTTAACGGTATTACCGGCGTTTCAGAGGCCGGTCGGAACGTGAAAAGAAACACCGTGTCGTCGTTTTTATTCTAATTTAACACTAGAAATCCGTAAAACATCTGATAAAAACGGCAAAACAGTTTATTTTTCACGGCGCGACCGTCCACTAGAACGCCAGTGGGACCATTTTTTCTAACAGTGTATTGCCATCCCATCAACAGCTCCCCTCTCGACACCATCAACTTCTATGTACTCTATTATCGTTTGCCCTTCAGGCTATAGCACAGGCATGGATGTAATTTCACCATCTTGAACGATTACAATATCGTATGGAACCTCAATGCAAGCATTAATGCCTCCGAGTAATTCTTCATATACAAGAGAGCCTTGTTAAAGAGTGTCATAAAAAATTAGATCTTCGCCTACTCCTCAACCTTCGATCCTTCTTCCTTGACATGTGGCTTTGAACTCTGACCATACCCCTCAGTTTGTTCACGCTCTCGCCCATCTTCCACGATGGGCCCCAATATTTGTCAGCGGTGCGTAAATTTTTGCAATGCTCAACGGCCAGCTTCATGGTCATCTTTTCCGGCTTCTGAAATGGCTTCTCTCCAATCAACTGAAGAACTGGTGGAATTATCGAGTATCCGGAGGCCGAGATTTTGCGTTACTATTAAAACTGTTGAGACCTCGCAATATTAACTAGGTATAGCGCTTAATATTCACTAAGATGATCGAGTTATCTATCTCGTCAGTCAGTTAAAACGGTGTCACATTAATTCATCTGTAGTAGCTCTACTTAGTAATTCATTTTATCGGATGATTCGGTTAGAGCTTCGGTTGAACGTTTCAGATCCCCCCATATACGGTGTGCTTAAGCTAGTAAAATCACGAATAAAATTGCAACTTTGTGTTTCTCCCTCTAATTGTTACATAAACTTATGAACTTTGGGAGCGGTACGATTCCATTATAGAATTGATTCAATAGCGGTACGATTCCATTGAATTGAATTTTTCAAAGTAAAAGCTTGGAATTAAGTGGAGGAGTTCAAGTAAGTGTTAGAGAAACTGAGCATGTTTCTACGATTATAGGACATTTACTTAATACAATGCGGAGCCATTAACATTGAGTTGATAGGTTTATACATTGCTCGGGACGGAAATTTGAATCAGATCTGATGGCAAAATGAAAAATCCTGAGCTGATGACCTGCGAAGACGAAACAACTGATGTAACTCAGGCAACGTATTACGCGGACTAACAGAGTTTCTAGCTTGACTGCTAGACTGGAAAAGTAATAATAAAACCGGGGTACAACAGAGGTTTGAGCAGAATATGTATCACTCTAAATTGTGGGGACACAAAAGTGGTTAGTCAAGTTCTGACTATTGACTAGCACACGGTACAAGAGTGACTGACTACAATGTAAGCAGAATTAATAGAGGTGCCAATCTCGTGGTGCCATCCGAAGTGGTTTTACCGGTGCGATGGTTTTACCGGTGCACATGGGCAGAGCAGTCGAGTGGTTAAAGTTCTGAGTTTGGATTGGAACAATGAGATTCGGGTTCAAACACATCAAGCCGCGTTAATTCTATGATGTCAAGAATCGGTAGCAGGCTTTTTGACCTTAAGAGCGCTGACATTACTATTACAGCAGTCAGGGTGCAAGAGGGTGGGTAACGGAAACTGTATCGATAGACAGCGCGTGAGGAAGAAGAGTGCGAATTAAAAATGTAATGAAAAGTTTGATAAACTGAACATGGAGGTCTTTACCATATACTGGACTGCATCTTGTGGTAATAATACGGCGTTAATTATATTGGAACGAAACATTATATTACATACTACTGAAAAAATTTATTTATAGAGTGTTCTCAAAAATATCCACGCATTAATTGTGAATGAACACGAAGATAAGAGTTCAAAGGCGTCTTTGTTTGGTCCAGATAAACTTGAATCTTAACAAGTCATGGCCATTTGGGCGAAAATGAATCTGTTGTAGATCATTTATTATGCCAAACCAATTAAGATTGCGATAAAGAGATTTTTATATTAGAGATTTTTCATAGATCAACTTTCCTTGGTACAAATGATAAATACTGATTGAGCAAAAACGCATCAGAAATTGTCTGACTTTGCTGAACTGATTGGTAGAGCATTCAAGAGTGGAATCGTGAATATTCCCTGTTCTTTATAAATCAATAAAGATCAAATGAATACCATTCTGGCAGATTCACAGTGATTGTAAAAGGGATCCATATTTTGTTGAGAAAAGCTGTATTATGGGTAATCTGTGTGAGAATCCGTCGTGTGTAAGCCTCATAAATTAAAATTATGAAGCTTGCCAAGTTACTTTTTTATATTGACAGCGAGGATTCTTTCCGCGAAAAATTGAATGAAATTTATCCAACTTGAAAAATGGCAGTCGATTTTCCACATCAAAGGCAAAAGAAACGCTATCTCTCAAGTTCAAAACTAAATGAAATTATGAAAGTTAAGAAATCGAAAACCACTCGTGAGAAGAAGCGATAGTTCGTCAAAGATGTTCAGTAAATTTATATATAGTAAAGTCCTTTATTGCATCGGTCAACTTGTAAATCTCAACCTTGGATTTACTACAACACTAGTACAGCAACACTATTTGTGTCGCATTTAATGAATAAATTGCGGAGCTTGAGCGCTTGGTATAGCCTTGTTCCTTTTAGAGGTAATCAATCATTAATAATCATAGTATTAGTACTACGGGAATCCAAGCAAATAGTCAATACAAAGCTTTAGTGCTTTTATATGTCATTAATTATTGCTTAAGGGGACCGACCAGGCATACGGAAAACTTCTACAGTTATTATCCGATTGTCATAAAACTTCACATACATACGTAAAATGTAAAATAAAAAACATTTTGCTCCTATGAATTTTTCGAAAAAATTGATAGAAAACGTGAAATTCATAGAAAACGGCTAAAAAGGGTACCATTGGAAAGAGCAGAATTGCAGCTTTCAGATGAGCACAAAAACCGAAAAACGCCAAAATTGAAAATTTTAGCCCGGTCGGTCCCCTTAACAGCTTACCGATGGTAGTGAGTCACAATATGGGTGCTACGGGAACGATGACCCATCATCGGCTACTCGGAGGGCTTTATACCTCACATTGGCCCGCATGCTAAATGGGGCACTAGTACTACGAAGTAGCACTACGCACTACAAGCCGTAGTGTGGTACTAGTGCGACATGGAACACTACGGTTGGCATGCTAAATAGGGCACTAGCACTTTGAAGTAGCACTATCGAAGTAGCACTTCAAAGTCTTTCTGCATACGAATCAGTAGTGCGACACTAAGCGACACTAAACATTGTAGAGCTACTTCGAAGTGCTTAGTGTCTGTGACGTATTTAGCATACCAACAGGACACTTCGTAGTGCATAGTGCTACTTCGTAGTGCTAGTGCCCTACTTAGCATACGGGCCATTGTATCTCACCTATACGCTGCGGGACTCGATAGGCACTACCCCATAATGGCGGCGAAATCTGTAGAGTTGTTTGCATGGCGATTCTGCAGCAAATTATTGGCCTTACCAAAATGAATAATCAGGTATTTTTAAATCCTTCAGCCAGTAACTGTCGGCATTACAAGCTAAACACACCGTGTATTACAAGCTAAACAGCTACGTGTATTTGGGACGTTACGGATAACTGAGCACGTTTTGATGGTTTGGCCTGTGAAATATACAGGTATTTTTCTGATGAACCATCGCAATGTAAATACGAGACAAAATGATTAAATTGTATAATGTCATCTATCTGAGAAAATTAAAATCATTTCGTTAAAAGCCCACAAAATTTGACTAGCAATCATTATTTTCAGAATAATTCTGCAATGTGAATAAATATTATTTGAGTAACAATATATTCATTCGTCAGCTAAACATGAATGGAAAGAAATCTTGGTGTTGGAATACTATTCTAAAGTTTGCAATATTATTGCCAAATTCCGCCGCCTATTTCATTGACGATCCTCCACGGAACAATAATTGCAAAACCAGACCAAGAGACAACTATCCGTGTTCCTGAGCACAATTCCAGATCGACCTCCCCTGCAACACTACCATACGCGAGAAGCAAGCAACAGCATCGTGCATCAGGTGGCCCAAATGAGGGCGGATGAACGATAATCAGAAGCGGCGATCCATCGTGGCCTGGGACTGCTACATCCCAAACAAATACTAAGGAACCATTCCAATCGTGGTGCGATGCCAGGTGGTACTATAACTGTACACACAAGGCCACCCTGCTACTAGCTTGCCGTCGTTCATAGATACAAAAAAATTATTTTAAAATGTGCGCAAAATCAATGGCATCAATTGTAGTGATACCTTTACGTAATTAGGTAGGCAATGCATATATTCATTCATATCGAAATTTGCAAGTAAAAATTGTTTCTCGGTATACATAGAAGCATCAGCAATGGCGTGATCCAGTATGACAGCATAGCTGCTACAGTAATACTCATGAACGAAGTTTAGCAAACATATCAATGCTGAAAACGACTTGTATATATTTGCCGATTTTCTGAAAAAATTTTAACTTAATGTTATAAATGTATATATATCAGGAAATTATGCTACTAAATGCTATTTTTATGCTATTACAAGAAAGAATATCATTGGAAAACCTTATTGAAATCTTATCAGTTATTACATTTATTAGAACGATGTAAATGAATGCTGAAAATGAACTGCGAATATGTTTAATTGTATGACGAGTAAATAAGAGTAAATAAAAGTAAAGTAAATAAGCCAAGTTTTAATATCAAGTAAGATCGCCCTGAAAACATTGATTCCTGAGCCGCAGAAACTATAATTATCTTTCAGGATTCAGGTCCTTCAAAATGTTCGGCTCTGCTGAGAGCAGGGCCCATACTTTCAAAAAAAGTTAAGAGATCGTAAGTTCATCAGCCATTCATTGACGGCCTTTCAAGGAAAATCCACAAATCATAGACAAGAAAATAGAGCGTAAGTACTTACGTTCACTTAGTGAGTTTTGAAAGTATGGCCCCGGATCTCTGCTCGTAGACGGGTACGGAGAATTGTCGATTCGGTAGGATGAGGACTTGCTTCGAGCCTATCATGTTGGAAATATTCCATTGCGTTGCATTTTTAACATAAGCAAAAACATTGTGATAATTTTTGACCCTATTAATAAGTAATATTCATTTTTTCAAGCTTTCAAGTGTTACTCATGCTGTGTGTCACAAGGAATACTGCAATACATCATTTGTATGCTCAATTAATTAGCAATTGGTTCAGGATTTTCGTCTTTAATATTGTATATTGAAATTTTGCAAATTTTTTCTTAAAAAACATCAATGCTTAGATCTGTTTTGTACTAATCTGTACTAAATCATCAATCTGTACTAAAAAGCATCACATAATATTCGAACACGTATACGAACTCTGCTGAAAGGTATAAAGTAGCTGCTGCTGGCGTGTCCGCATTATAGGAGGCGGCAACTGGTGAGGTATGCGGATGACCTAACACTTTTCGTTTAATTCGTCAGATATTCTCTCTCAGAAGGGAACTTTTCTGAGCGGGACGCCTGTCGGAGACCCCCACTGCCGTGCTTCGAATGGACTATCATGATCCCTTATCTGAAGAACGTAGCCTACAACACTTTTTGACTGAAACATTATCAGCCGCACGCCTCCAGACAGATCACATCCATTGAATTAGATCAATCAGCCCACAGTAAAATAACCTTACGTCGTATGGCACAGCGTCGTCTGCCAATACGCGAAAAAATTTTACACCACCCGGACGGAGCGCGCCGGAGCCGTCCGTATGTCTCGTGTGTCGAATTAGCCTACGGGGGTCGCCTGCCGAAGACCACCACTGCCCTGGATGTAATGGACCATCATGATTCCTGCCTTCCGGGACGTAACCTTCAGCACTTCAAGCCGTCCGTATCGGGTCGCCTGCCGAAGACCACCACTGCCCTGGATGTAATGGACCATCATGATTCCTGCCTTCCGTCACGGCTGATTGGTGTAGGTCCGGAGAGATCCAAGGCGTTCGATTCAGGGGTTATTGGTGCACAAAATTGATGGTGCACGGCTGCGCTCCCGTCCGTATCTAGGTCGTGGGTCGAACCACTTGTCGAAGGACGATAAATTTTGGAACAGAACTATGTTATCTGAAACCTAACCTCAGGTGCGGTGAACATAAAATTACGTAATTTAACGATGCCCGGAAGTCAGATTCGATCCGCGGCCGGGTGGTGCACGGCAGGTTCTATGCAAGGCCGGAGGAAGACAAAGCCGAGTGGCTCACGGCTGATTGGTGGAGGTCCGGAGAGATCCAAGGCGTTCGATTCAGGGCTTATTGTTGCACAAAATTGGTGGTGCACGGCTGCGCTCCCGCCTACGGTCGAACGGCCAAGCGTCGTACGACGATAAATTTGGGAACAGAACTATGCTATCTGAAACTTAACCCCAGACGCTGTGAGCTAAAAGTTACGTAATTTAGCGAAGCTGCGGAAGTCGCTCGCCGAAGGACGATAGATTTTGGAGCAGAACTATGCTTTCTGAAACCTAACCCCGGATGTTGTGAGCTAAAAGTGACCGTCTGGTGGTGCACGGCAGAATGCATGCAGTTCCACTGGCGACCTGGGCTGGTTGGTCGCAGTCCGTTGTCCGCAAATTACAGTTCGAGCTAAAGTCAGAGTATGAAGTGATAATTCGATGCAACGTTCAGTGGTGGACAACCATTATTCTCTGGGCTATTCAGACTTTTCTGCCCATTCACTCAGACTTTTTCTGTCCATAAGCAGACGTACACTCAACAGTCAAAACTGTTCTTTTGACGCTCGATGTCCAGAAGTGCATTGAAGGTCCATTCGAATTTTTTGGATTCCTTTGGTTGGATCCACTTGAGCGCTCCCAAAAACTGTGACAACATTTCAAAGATTGGCCTATTTACTCGATAAGTGCTGTCCAGACATGCTATTACTTCAAGATTTGGGCAAACTAAGCTCAAAATCCAGTGGTTTCCTTCAACGTTCACATGACATATTATCACGTCTTTTTCTAAAAGTTTTTCTCTGAGTCCGTAAGTTAAGATTCGGTCAGTGATGCCATGTTTCCTCAGGCTTTCTACAATTTTAGTGTCCATATGGAACATGCTTGCTTGTTCTGAAGACGCAATTTCTTGATAGAGCGACACTCGTGAGTAAATGAACGCATCAACGATGTTATCGTTGATCCACGACCTGGGTACCAGACTCTTGAAATCGTGATCGTCAAGAACGTATGGGCCAATGTGATGAGATACATTTTATTTTTCTGTGGACTGCTTCTCTTCTTCAACTCAATGCTGGACAGTGCCCGTCATCGTTTTTTGTCGCGCTGCAGTGATAAAAGTTTGTCGCGCTGCAGTGAAAAACTTCGAAAAAAAATATTGCTAAAAATGCAAAAAAGAATCTGAAAGCCTTCTTTTTGTACGCTAGTTCGAAATGTAAGTCAAAGGACGGTATTTCTGATTTGAAAATAGACCAACGAAAGATTTCCTCCTGTCTCTTATACACATCTAATCATCTACCACCTGAATAATGATAAAATACAAAAAGGAAACGTAGATTTAAGAAATGAGATATAACGACCAATAACTAATCCTTGATTGGAAATGGATAATGAAGGGATTTTCTTGTAGCCCAGACAACACACATTTCTTCCAACTGAACTTTTACAATGTAACCTTTAAAATTTCAGTGTCTTGTCNACTTCAAACTATCGCCAGTCATGAAAAGATCCGGTCAAATGACACGAGTTTAGATCTATGAACAAGGCACGAAAAGGAAAAGAATCGGCGACAGGCCACATCAGGCCTACACTTCAGCGCCGACATCACTATGTTATGTTATAACACTGCTGCACATGACGCACCAATTTAGCACAAATTCACTCAGTTTAAATAAGTCTTGAAATGTCACATTTGATTACTAGATATGCATTTAAGAAGAATAACTCCGTGACCATGCTTACCGTTAAGAAATTCAACATTAAAGTAAAAATAAGCTCAAATTACATACGTTAGAATTTCTAACGTGTTTATTGTAAAGGAATAGATATTGAATTGTGGGCAAGGGCTATGCAGGGGTCTATACTGCGTCCCAACCGTAAGAGGTCGTTTTGCTTTAAGCACTATTGGCGAGTGCTAAATATTGTGGTCGAGTGCGGAGTGATGATTTACATTGAATAAGTGATTGATTCACCTTATTTCATCACTCCGAACACTTTAGGTTGAAAAATCTCTGAGATATCAGCGTTGAACCTGTTGAAGTGATCGTCAGGTTTCACTATAAATGAAAGGAGATTAATCGTTCAACATGTTTGAGCAGAGAACGGATATATCTGCCTCAAACATTATGGTTCAAGATTTTCGGTTCTTTTGACATCAGTGTTTTATATATATGGTGATTACTATTGCAGTGTTTTGCTTCTAAAATCACGGAATTGCCAGATTCTCCGCCGCATTCGATCGATCCATTGTTCGCCACATGTTCCGCACTTCAGCGCCTTCAGCTTTTAAGTGTGACCCGCTAGGGGTTCCTTTCAAAGCTGATAACTGATTGGTGCACAAATTTGGTGGTGCACGGCTGCGTACCCTTCTGAGCAACAACATGGAATAACCCAGCCCCCAGGCTGCGAGTCTGCGACCCTGGCTCTGCCTGAAGTTACGCAAAGTAAAGTAGAGTGTGCTGCGCTGCCCAACTCAGAATTGGACATGCCGGCTTCTGAATCTGAAGTCACTTGCACAGATTCAACATGCGCGATTCCGACCAATTTACTACGACCGGGACAAGAACTGGAAACTAATTTAAGATGTATAAATGTGCAATTTTCCCTGTGTGAACTTTTGAGGGGTGGGAACTTTAATAATGATGCAACAGTGAAAAGGAAAATCTTTCAATTTTTTACTGTTTACATTTTTAAATCCGGCAGGCTTGGGCCTTGGCTAACTTTAGATAGGTAGGTGCCAAAGACAATAAAAATTCAGCTTATATATATATATATATATGTATGTCGTATGAGTGTATTCATGTAGGTACCATAAAATGGGGTAGGCTAACTTAGACTCCCGGGCCCGGGGTAACTTAGACAGTTCAGGTCGGGAAAAGTCCTACTTTTTTCTGAAATATTGTGGCTCTAACTGAGTCTAACATCATATATTATTAGTAGGTAAGAAATCTTGTGGCTAACTGTAATGTGATGTATTTTTGTTTGATTGAAAAAATCACAGTTTGCACTTCGCAAACATGTCATTTCATAAAATTTCCAACTTCCGCATTACTTTACCGTTCATGCCAATTGCATCCCTGCTGTACTTGATGGCATTGGCATGATGCACAAAATTAGCAATCAATAATTCAAAGTACTTTTGTATGCAATAAACCATACATTAAAATGGATTGCCTTGGTCAAAAATGGGGTAGGAAGCAGCTGTGGCAGCTTGGTTGAGAATTTTGAAAATAAATGACCAGAACAAAGAGCAGTTTCAAGTCCTTAGGTTACCTAATCTAATGCAGCCTAAAAAAGATTGAAAAATTTTGCTTCTTCACGAATTTCAATGCTGTTAACATTGAGAAACTTCAAAGTATCTCTCATGCAAGTAAGTAATACTTGCTAAATAAATTATAATTTGGATATAAATTTCATATGAAGACTAATTACTCCAAGCCATGCAGCATTCAGTTTTGGAGTGACCTTTACAGCCAAATTGAAATTTATTTAGTGAGCATTTATAGCAAGAGAGATACTTAGAAGTTTCTCAATGTTGAAGGCATTAAAATCCATACAGAAGTATAAATTTTCAATATTTTTTTAGCTGAATTAGGCTTAGGCTCCTAAAGACTTGGAACTGCACTTTGTTGAGGCCTTTTACTTCAAAATTTTTTGACAAAACTGCTGCAGCTTGCTGCAGACACAATGCTGGCCCGCCCCTTTTGTTCATTTAGTATGCAGTTATCTTTTGTTTGGGAAGGTGCTAATGTGTTGTGCGGCGGTTTGCAAAGAAGCATTGATCAGTTCGAAATGTCATAAGACCATGTTCTTTTATATTACCTATAGAATTGCAATATGGAGCCTTTGTTGGCTCATATGCTATAATCTTCTTACCCTGGAAGTGTTCACATTTACTTGGATGGGTCAAGATTGTCTGAAAACTCAGTTTCAGCTGGAGTCTATATTCCTTCCTTGTCTCTGGCAACTGGGTGGCTGTTCTCCCTGACCCACACAGTAATGGGTGCAGAGCTGTTTACAATCTCCAAGGCCCTGGAAATTTCTCGTCAGGTAGAGTTTTGAAGCATACCAGTGGTTATGATAAGGGACTCAAGATCATCCTTGGACCTTATCAGAAACACATATCGTCCAGCATGGTATTAAAGATTTTTTAATAAAACCCAGATTGGTTGGGCTATTTAAAAACCCTAGGTTTTCTGCAGCCCTGTTCTGAAGGGGATTTATTTTGCAGGTGTCAAGGTAAAAAATAATTGAATAGCAAATTTCCGCGAGAGTTAGTTGTTTTTAAATGAACCCTAATGCACATACGCATATTAGTGACAATTGCTGCTTCCAATGCCAGTTGCCACTCGCTCCAAGTGGCCAGCTGAACAAATTGATCGGATTGAGATAGGCCTGCACTGACCAGTGTTTCCATGAATCCCATATTACATGAAAGAATTTCCTAAACATGTACATATTCCTGAGTGTGGCCTGCAGGCAAGAGACTGAAAAGCAAAAAGCAAGGTATTCTGCCTGTAGGCCACAAGACAAATTAACCCAGGCACCCAGGAATGATGTGCTAGGGAATGAAAAATCCCATAGGACTTATGACAAGCTCAGACCCATCAGCCTGCAGGCATAAATTTTGCAGTAAGCTGTATCTCTTGTTTTATTTATTCCAATCACTAAGACTCAATTAACACTTTCATTGACTCATAAAATACTTTATTAGAGAATGATGCAGTCATTGAATGATGAAATGCAACTGCTTGGGTGTCTAAAGTGACAATTTTATTTCCCAACCATATTTCAAACTGTAAAGTTATTCATCGGATGATGATGTTCATATTAATGTTTGACAAGAAATAAACTCCACCTTTCTTATTTATCCCCTTCACATACAGCTACTGTGAGCCACTATTCCTTGTATAATGATATTAGCAAGCACCATTCAACATTCTAAGTCATAGTCTAGCAATTATTGAATGCATTTCTCATGGTGCTTGGTAGTTAGAACTGATTATCTCTAACAGCTCACTACAGCTGATGCCATGCCATCACAAATTAAGGACCCTTACAGTTATAGAGCTATAGAGACACTTTTACCCTTGTACTGCAATATTGTCCAAATATTTTGGAAATTGTGGGTAGAAGAGGTTGTTTTATGGGAGACAGTTTATACTGTGGGCTAAAATTTGCTGTTTATACTTTCCTCAAGAGGGATTAGGCAATGGCCATATAAATTATTATGGTAGTGTTTAATGATGTTATGTTATTGTAGGTACTCATGTTATTATACCAAAATGTTATTGTAGGTATTCATGTAATTATTCATGAGTACAGAGTACAAGCATTTCTGTCTCATTTACAGGTGGCTTCTGCCTGATCTTCCAGTTTGTTACTGTTTTTTTTTTTTTCTGAAACTATAATAATTACCAAACCAGAAGAAGAAAACATGTAACCTTGCATTTAGTTTGAAGTACGGTAATAATTGAATTTTTTGTAAAGCCTGATGGTTTGGTTTTCTGTGTGTTATCATTAGTCTGCTTGATTGTTGCATTGTAACCAGGCCTCTGAAATTTTAAAGCAGCATTTATATACAATGAAGGATCTTGTTGATTTTTTTAAATCTTCTAATTATGACTCGGGAACAGCTACTCAGATGATTCAGTGTAAGTATTTAATTTTTGATATTCTGCATGATTTTCCTTCCTAGAATGTTATGTATATTTTTATAAAATTTTTCTAAAACTTTTGACTTTCTAAAACTTTTGAATACTGAATACTTGAAATGTCATACAATGATAATAAAATGTGTTTTGGAAACCTCATTTTTAATTTTTGAATCCAATCAAAAGTGTACCTACTTTGTCAAATCAAGAAAAATGATGAAAAAATTGTTAGTATGAACTAAGAAATACTCTCCAAGTTTTCAACAAAATGTGCATTAATCTTAAAAATATTTATAATTAATTGTGAAACTTCTAAGCTTGGGAATATTGCCATTGCATGCTTGTCTTTAGGGCTTAGTGTGAATTATTGTCATCAGTGAAAACTTTATAAGAATGATGAAAGCACATTAAATTCTTGCATTACACTTAAATTCCAATAATGCATTGAATTTGAATTGGCAGTCAACATTTTACATTTTGTGAATTGCAGGCATCTGTGATGGAAGAAGTTCCATATTGGATGCAGTGGAATGCCTTGGAGAACTTCTCACCTCAGAAAATTCAGGAGAGCGAGCAGCTGGCACTCGCCTCCTTGCAGAAGTGTTGCATGGTCTACCAAAGAATTGTCTCAACGAAGCACAAATAAAATTTATAAGTGCCTTCTTCCTTGAGAGAATGAAGGACCATCATACTGTCATTCCTGCTGTGCTTCATGCTCTTCCATGTCTGGTAATTTTATAGAAATTATTGCCTTGCTTATCAAAAATGTGATTGTTCCCTTGACATGGGGGTACTTCATCAATGAATTTTTGAAATTTATAATTTTTATCTGAACATTGATATATGTTTATATTTATAAATTGTTCCGTGATATATTATAATAACCTAATTAAATTCTAATTCAGAAGTTGATCTATTTTCAAATTTGGAGATATAGTTTATATTTCTTTCCAGTCATTACCTACTGGTTAACTTTTTGACTTTTTTTACATTTACTGTATTATCTGTTCCAACAGCAAAACAAATCTTGAAACTTTAGCACAACTGCTATTGAAAGATTGAAGATGTGTTTGTTGGGAAGATATTTTTTATGTTACCTGCTTAACCAGGATTCCTTACTTCTGCTAATCTAATTTATATTAGCTCTCCATAAATTTATTTATCTTAAGTTTTAGTCAGCATTCATCTTCGTGCATAACTGTAAATTAGATGGCTCTTCTTTCATTAAAAACAAAGAAAGAAATTATATTTTTGCTAATTTCATATTATAAATAATTGATTTGGAATCAGCTAGAACTGGAGCAAATCAGCAACAGTGATGTGGAGAAGCTTGTGCGTGGACTTCTTCTAGAGGTTCACTGCCAAAGTCAACTGATGCTTGATCGGCGCAATTATTACTCAGTTATTAGAATTGCCATCACTAAACATAAAGCTGGTAAGTTGTATTACGTACGTATTTACAGAATTTTATCCATAAGGCCTCAAAAAAAAAACACAATTACCATATATCTGTTTGCTGAGGTGTTTGTAAGAAACGAGTGGTTTTCAGGTGACATATAAATGGCCAGTGACCAGATAAAGCTTATGTATTGGTTCTGGCTGACCACTTAACATCTCTTCCCACTTGCTATTTCGTGAGCTTTTGCCCACCCCATAAATCAGTTCTTGGCCCCCAGCTGAGGGTTATAGGCAGGTTGTCTACACATTCCTTGATGGCTAGCCCTTTGTAGTATAACAGATTAGTTAAAACTCTTGCATGGTAGTTTCACTACCTGATAGGTTTGTGTTCATTTATCTACCACTAGGAGTCTGATTCAGAAATGTTAAGAAATAGAAAATAGATGGTAAAACCCCCTGACATTGCAAAAATACAATAAAAGTTACACATTTTATGAGCATCAGGGTACAATATTTTTCCTCATGATTATATTTCTAATAGAAAGTTTATTTAAGTTATCTTAAGGTCCATAGTTTGAAAATAAATAGCTGAAATAGCATTCAAAATGTCAGACAGCTATCTTATTTACAAGTAGAGCTATAGCTAATAGATTTATTGTTTGAATTCCATTTGAGACAACTAGACCAATGAGGAGACAACTAGACCAGTCCATTGGAGAAAACTAGACCAGTGTGCCAGCTGAATGATTTTTGCTCTTAACAAGGGCAGGTCAACTTTGTGATGTCTATTTTTGCTATAAATTTATCTTTTTTTCCATTGTGGAACCTCATAAAAAACTCAGCCAAGGCATGGCTAAGCCTTCATTGTTTATGAAATATTTTTCTGCTGCATTTTCATTTGGAATAAGCTCTCTTTTCATTATATATATATTTTTTTTTTATCATAGACAATCATGTTATGAAACTTTAAACAGTTACGTATGCATACCGTACACAGTATTATTAATGCTTAAGTTGTTGCATTCTTGCTTTAATTAAATGCTACAGTACTTCTCAAAAACATCACTCGTATCCGTGCAAATGAATTTGCAGCTCTTTATTCATTCAATTAATATTCTTCCTGTAGTTATTGATGAGATGTTCAACGAGTTTGTTTTGGGCTTCATCTCTGCGGCTGATGGAGAAAAAGATCCTCGCAATTTACTGCTTCTCTTCTCACTTGTTCCGGTGATTGCAAATGCCGGTACCCTTGGCAAAATGTCTGAGGATCTTTTTGAAGTTGTGGCTGCTTATTTCCCAATTGACTTTGTTCCTGTGAGTATATGTATGTTGTGATATCTCTAGTATTTTTAATTATTGATTATTATTTATTAATTATTAAAATGAATTATTTTAGATTTATTTCAGTAAATAAATCTCTAGTAGACTGTTTCGTTTGATATTTTCTTCTAAGTAAAATGAATTATTTTAGATAAGTTTCAATTCAAATAAAATTTGAGTCATGCTTAAAATAGTTCTGAAAAATATGGTTTTTATCTGTTGAAATCATTATGATTTTTTGGGATCATCTTGAGATGTTTGCCAAGGAATAATAAATTTTAATGATTTCTGATGTTACAATATTTACACTAACTAATGTAGATTCAAATCATGAGAAGCAGAAAATGTGGTTAGATCATTGTATTCTTTTTTTCATTGATAATTTCATGTACTTGTTTGACATTGCTAAGAATTTTGAATAATATGAGTAGATCAGTTAAACTTTTCATTTTCAATGCCATGTTGTTCTCCCACTAGCCTGTTGATAATTTCATGAACTTATTTGACTTAAGAATTTTTAATAATAAATCAGTTTTACTTTTCATTACCATGTTGATTTCTCACTAGCCTGTTGATAATTTCATGAACTTATTTGACTAAGAATTTTGAATTATAGATCAGTTATACTTTTCATTACCTTGTTGTTCTCCCACTAGCCTGTTGATAATTTCATGAACTTATTTGACTAAGAATTTTGAATAATAAATCAGTTATACTTTTCATTACCTTGTTGTTCTCCCACTAGCCTGTTGATAATTTCATGAATTTATTTGACTAAGAATTTTGAATAATAAATCAGTTATACATTTCATTACCATGTTGTTTTTCCACCAGCCTGTTTATGACCCACTCGGAGTTACAGAAGAAGATTTGAGTGACGGGTTACGCCAGTGCCTCTCCTGCCACGTTGGCTGGGCGGAGTATTTCTTGCCTCTACTTTGTGAAAAAATGGAGTCTGATTTGCCACAGGCAAAGAAAGAGGCTTACAGAACTCTTGTGAGTCTCAGCTCTGCATCACTTGATTGATAGTACATTTCTATGCATCTCATGAGCATTCTGTGTCAGGGAATTGCATCTTTTGTTGTACAAATTTGGCGCTGAACTTTTCGTGCTGAACATAGTCAACTGTTCACACATTCATGCATAATTGCAGATGCCTGGTCATATATGACTGGAATGCCTTTGAGCCTCTCCCAACAAACTTGCTGGTGTTCATATTTTGAAATTAACACATTGTGTTTCTGCACATGTGATATGATTTTCACTGAAATAATGTAATTGACGCCACTGGTAGAAGCATATTTCATATTTGGTTCTTTGCAATTTCTTCTATTGTTAACAGTGAACTGGCATGATTTTCTTTGAACTTATCTGTCATTTCAATAATTGTTGTTAAATTTATTCATTGTTAGTAAACTTACAATCAATATCTTCAAGCAAAACTGCTCCTTATTAACCTCTATAAACAAACATGAACAATTTGTTGTACTCATGAACTGACATGATTTTATTTGAAGCTGTACCGTATATCATCTCAATATTATTATTCAATTAATTCACTGTTAATAAGCTCACAATCACAATCTTCAAAGAAAACTGCTCCTTATTAATCTCCATAAACAACCATGAACAATTTGTTGTACTCAGATCTTGTGCTGCGCGCGGGGCTACACGAGTGAAGCGCTGAGCCCTCACCTGACGGTGCTGTGGCACTGCATCAGGCGGGACGTCGTGGACGGCAGCGATGCTCAGGTCTCTCTTACCCCTGAACTCCATTTACGTCCACTCTTTACCCCTAACTCCATTTACCACCACACTTTACCCCTAACTCCATTTACTCCAACACTTTACCCCTAACTCCATTTACTGCCATACTTTACCCCTAACTCCATTTACCGCCATACTTTACCCCTAACTCCATTTCCGCTGCCCTTTACCCTAAACTTCATTTACTGCTACACTTTACCCCTAACTCCATTTACCACCATACTTTACCCCTAACTCCATTTACTGCCACACTTTTCCCCTGACTGCATCTACCACCACACTTTACCCAAAACTCCATTTACCGCCATACTTTACCCCAAACTCCATTTACCACCACACTTTACCCCTAACTCAATTTACCGCCACACTTTACCTCTAACTCCACTTACTGTCACACTTTACCTCTAACTCCATTTACCGCCACACTTTACTCCAAACTCCATTTACCGCCAAATTACCGCTATACTTTACCCCAAACTCCATTTACCGCCACACTTTACCCCTAACTCCATTTACTGTCACACTTTACCCCTAACTCCATTTACCACCACACTTTACCTCTGACTCCATTTACCACCACACTTTACCACTAACTCCATTTACCACCACACTTTACCCCAAACTCCATTTACCACCACACTTTACCCCCAACTCCATTTACCGCCACTCTTTACCCCTGACTCCATTTACCACCACACTTTACCCCCTAACTCCATTTACCACCACACTTTACCCCCAACTCCATTTACCGCCACTCTTTACCCCTGACTCCATTTACCGCCACTCTTTACCCCTAACCTCGTTGCTGCTGTTAATATTCTAGCCCACGTTTGTAGTCTTCAGTTATTAATTTTATTCAATCTGTTGTCATTCTGAGCATCTTGCTATTTTTGGTTTTATCAATTTTTTATTCGTATATTTTCAGTTTCATTTTTATTTTCTGAATATATTCATATTTTTTGGGTCTTTTTAACCTAAATTTCTGTTTACACAATGCCCTCTATGGTTGACTGCAGCCAGTGTTTCAGAGTCACTGAGATCAATGATGAATATATCCCGTGATTTAGAATGTTGTGATGACATAAAATGTATTGATGACATAAATCGTAGTGATGACATAAAATGTAGTGATGATATAAAATGGAGTGTTATAAATCGTAGTGATGACATTAAGTGTATTGCAGGTGTCTGCTGTAGCCATAGAGGCCCTCAGCGCTGTCCTCGCTGCCGCTCACATCAAAGTGGTAGACGTGAACACTGTCACCACCATCGTTGACGCCATCATTGATGGTGAGCTCTTTATTTATTATGGATATCCAACGAATGATTAGATTTTCTATTTCTTCTTAATAATTTCTCAGAAAACTAATTTAATTTGTCCCAGAAATTAAGTTGACTTTTTGTTGTCGTATTAAGATCACTACAGTGGGCTAAGCTAGCAGATTTTAATTATCAATTCATGTATGATAGTTTTCTTGAGCATTATCCTTGACCGTTACATAAATCTCTCATATTTTCATATCATTAGTTTACATTAATCACATCCTAACATTTTAAAGGTAAAGAAAATGCCAAATATGGTGAATTTACTCTGTGTTTTGTTGGCTACAGTAATAACATCCTGACATTTTAAAGGTAAAGAAAATGCTAAATATGGTGAATTTACTCTGTGTTTTTTTTTTTTGGCTACAGTAATAACATTTTAACATTTTAAAGGTAAAGAAAATGCTAATGTGATGAATTTACTGGGTGTTTCTTGGCTTGTAACCTCTTGTATTGCACCTCAGAATGTGTAGTCCATCTTCCAGCCCCCGAGAGCAGACTGTTCCTCCCTGCCAGCGACCTCCTGACTGCTGTGATTGCTGCACAGGAGTGCGCTGCCCTGCGAGTTTATCCTAAGGTTAGGACAATCTTTGCCCGCATTAAGGGGAGCATGCCTGTCGAAACGAAACTTTTTTGTTTACTGACGGATCGTTATGAAACTTGGTGCACATATGTAAAACAGAGTTCTAAGACTTTTTTGTTCATGTGAATTTTCCGAAAAAAATGAAAGAAAACGTGAATTAACAGAAAACTGACTAAAAAGCGGGTACTGTATAAATCCTACTCCTCGTGCAGTATACATGCTACGACATCGAGACACATATCATTCGATTCGCAAAGACCATATCTAAAATTCGCCCGATCATGTTTTCCAATTTCGAATATGTTCGGGAAGGAGGGGGGATTTTCCAAAAATTTCTCAAATTCCCCCCCCCCCTTTTTCCAATATATAATTCAAACTATAACGAAATCGCAAAAAATGATCGGGGGATTATTAGATAATTTAGTTACGAATCGAATGGTGTATCTCTCATTGCTGTAGCTTCAAAACTGTAGGAGGAGATAGGTTTGCTGTGACAATAAGTTAACTTTTCAATAGGGCCCAACAAAGTCGCGTGCGCCTCGAAAAATACATTCAAGGGTGCAAGGTTGCAAGACTACACGATATTGGAGCTCAATTTCTGTCAAAGATGGTGCGAACGACGGCACGAGAACTATCCCGTACGACTGCAGGCGGATAACTGAAGCAGCGTGTTCAGACTAGCTATTTAAGTATACTGACAGTAATTTCGGCCTATTTTAAACGTGAAAGAACTCCACCACCCCTAACCCCGTTTGCGATCTGTTGTGAACGCATAAATCAACGTACAGAGATGGTTGTGGTACCGTTGCATAGGTCAGAATGTTAGCTTTAAGACGAGTATAAAAACCTAAAAAGTCGAAATTCTTGATTTTGACCGATATGCTCCCCTTAATATACGGTACAATGCCCTCATTACTATACGGTACAAATTGCTGCTCTGCGAGTTTATCCTAAGGTTAGGACGACAATCTATGCCTGCATTAATATACGCTACAAATTGCTGCACTGCGGGTTTACCCTAAAGTTAGGACAATCCTTGTCCTCATTAATATATGGTAGAAATTCAACTCTGGGAAATAAAATTTATCGTCCTATCGCGCCAGGCGTTTAGTGCCCAATACTTGATAGCTTAGTCTACGAGAATTCTATCTATAATTTATTTATTAATGTTTTATTTTTAATTTATATTAATATTTTTGAATGTTTTCATATGATCAGTCGAATTTTCCTTGGTACTGTTGTAATTATAGATTCAGGTTTTTGTCTGTGAATTAATGCATATAAAATGTTATGATGACGTGTAAGCAAATGTGTAACTCTGCTGCTTTACAAAAATATGGAAATTAAATTTAATTCTAGAGTACTAACAATGTTGAGAAATTGTAGTCATTGAACAAACTGCTCCCATTGGAGCCCTGAATTATTTTTATAATATATCATGATATTAAAAAGTGCACAAAATAATGCTACAGGACGCTAATCATTGTGATGATATAATAACATGATCATTTACAACGTCTCAAAACAGGAATTCAGAAGAATAAATGATGCCATAAGAAAGCATTGATCTTTGCAAGATGCTATAAGAAAGATGATTTATATATGATGCTATATTTTGAAAGATCTTTATTTGATGCTATAAGAAATCGTTGATCTTTATAGGATGTTATAAGAAAGATGATCTTTATTTTGAGGCTATATTAATGCTATTTTGAAAGACCTTTATTTTGATGCCATAAGAAATCATTGATCTTTATAGGATGCTATAAGAAAGATGATCTTTATTTTGATGCTATATTAATGCTATATTTTGAAATATCTTTATTTTGATGCCATAAGAAATCATTGATCTTTATAAGATGCTATAAGAAAGCATTGATCTTTATTTTGATGCTATATTGATGCTATATTTTGAAATATATTTATTTCGATGCTATAAGAATACATTGATCTTTATAAGATGCTATAAGGAAGCATTAATCTTTATTTTGATGCTATATTGATGTTATATTTTGAAAGATTTTTATTTTGATGCTATAAGAAAGCATTGATCTTTATTTTGATGCCCTAAAAAAGCATTGATCTTTGCAAGATGCTATAAGAAAGATTATCTTTATTTTGATGCTATATTGATGCTATATTTTGAAAGATCTTTATTGTGATGCTATATTTTGAAAGACCAATATAAGATCAATTTTGATGCTATAAGGAAGCATTAATCTTTATTTTGATGCTATAAGAAAGCATTAATCTTTATTATGCATGCAGGCCGTGGCTCACCTCACAGAAGTAACCAAGACGCCCGACAGCTCGAGTCGTGCATGGATCAACGTCTTGAACGCGCTCGCTAAAATGGCTTCTGCCAGCCGTCAACGCGATCATTGTTATGATGGTGCGATGATGTTCATTATAGAATAGA
Organism: Hyalella azteca; assembly: GCF_000764305.2. Lineage (NCBI taxonomy): Eukaryota > Metazoa > Arthropoda > Malacostraca > Amphipoda > Hyalellidae > Hyalella > Hyalella azteca. The sequence continues at coordinate 301,429 of NW_025935620.1, read as the reverse complement.
ATAAAATAGAATAGAAGTGTCGGCACTGAAGAAATAGGCCCATAGAAGTGTCGGCACTGAAGAAATAGGCCCATAGAAGTGTCGGCACTGAAGAAATAGGCCCATAGAAGTGTCGGCACTGAAGAAATGGGCCCATAGAAGTGTCGGCACTGAAGAAATAGGCCCATGGCCTGTTCATTGTTCACTATAATACGTGTTAACTGGGAACTTTTATGTGCATATGATCTCAAGGTTGATCATTATAGAATAGAATAAAATAGAATAGAAGTGTCGGCACTGAAGAAATAGACCCATGGCCTGTTCATTGTTCATTAGAATACGTGTTAACTGGGAACTTTTATGTGCATATGATGCTGAGGGTTGAATGATACCGATTGAATTGCGTTGTTGATGGCAACTTTTATGTGCACACTATGCTGAGGGTTGGATGATACTGATTGAATTGCGCTGTTGATGGGAAATTTTATGTGCATACGATGCGGAGGGTTGAATGATACTGATTGAATTGCGCTGTTGATTTTGAACTTTTATACCTATACAATGCGGATCATTCTCAACGTTAAAATATGTAATAATGTTATATTACATATTTGTTGTTAATATTATTTAAATTTAATAGTCTCAATAATACAGTGACTACTTATTTTAAACGAGTATTAAATGAACTGCGTTCTAGATATGCTTGCAAGGGTTGAACTTTTATTAGCATAAAACGCGGAAGGTTGGACGATGTAGATTGAAGCAGGTTCTAGGTGTTTAACTAACTTTAATGGGTTGCACTTCTGAATGCTAGAAGGGTATTAGTGAAAATACGTTATAGATGAGAACTTCTGTGTGATCGCAATGTTGATGGTTAGATCATTATCAACCTAATGTTTATTGTAATTAATATATACCTATTAATTTTGATTAAATTAATATCTGTAATATATATAATATAAAATATAATTGAACTTGGATTTTGGCAGGGACCTAATGGCGTATAATCAATCATCAGAATTCGAGCTGTAGCACAGAAATAGGATTTAATTTGGTCTTGGCTTTCATAATTTGTGTGTTTTGTGTAGGTTATCTTCTAACTCGTCTCTTGCTTGGGTGTTCTGTGGTAAACACTTTCTGATTGTGATATTATTAGTCAAAAATATTTAGTATTCTTTTCACGCTGAGTTGTAATTGATTTCCCGCCAACATTTCTTGGCTATGAATTTATGGTAACTATTTTTATACATGATTTCTCCAAGGAAAAAGTATCTTCAAATATATTTTCTGCTTTGGTTGAAGAGATTAGCTAGACTCTATTGTTTTAAAAATTTATATACTAAACCCTCTCACGTTTTTGATTCCAGAAAACTAGATTACAATTGAAAAACAACCTCTCCATAACATAAAAATGTAAAAATGTAATCAATATAAAATATTTTGCACAGTTGTTCCTACGGAGGTTGAAGCACACTGCAATGCCTGCTTGGGTGCAGTGACAGCAGCACTACAGCACCGCAGTGCTGCTGTGGTGGCTGAAGGCATCACAGCAGCACGCGCCTTATTCTACTGCCGCAGTGCTGCCTCTCCCTGGTGGGGTCCACTGCGTCAGGAGATACTCAACGTCCTGCTGTCAAGTGGCGGGAGCGATACTCGTGTTAGGTGTGAAGATTTTCTTTCTTTTGTCTTCAAAATGATAATTATAATTTTAAAATAGCGAGTCGTTTGTTTAGGTTCATAAGAATAACTAATGTAATGTTCAAAAGAATAACAATAATTTCTCATGTTAGGTGTGAACATTTTCTTTCTTTGTCTTCAAAATAATATCTATAATTTCTCATGTCAGGTGTGAAGATTTTCTTTCTTTGTCTTCAAAAGAATAACTATAATTTTAAAATATCGAGACGTATGTTTAGGTTCAAAAGAATAACTAATGTAATGTTCAAAAGAATAACTATAATTTTAAGGTATTGAGCCGTCTGTTTGGGGTTAGATGTGATATTTGATGTTTGTATTTAGATTTGTGTTAAATTTCACGTATTGGTATTAAATTTTATGTGTGGTGATGTGCGAAATCTCATATTTTTCAATACTGTTGGCCATTGTTTAGAGTTGATTGAAAATTTGTGCCCTGCAGCTAGCACATTATTACTGTAAGAAAGAAATTCGAAATGGCGAGATCATTGCATCGTTGCATGCAAAAGTCATTTTTTAGTTTTACATTTATATGTGAATTATATATGGGCCATTGCTTTCACAATACTGGCTTATTATTTCAGGACCAACGCTCTGAGCGCCTTGGAATGCTATAGCCCATTTGTCTCGAGTTGATTGAAAATGTGTGCCCTGCAGCTAGTAAGCAATTACGGCAAGGTACTCGCATGGGGAGATCATTGCTTGCAAAAGTAGTTTTTTAAATTTCAAATTTGTATATGAATTATATATCGGCCATTGCCTTCATAATAGTGGCTTATTATTTCAGCAGCAACGCCCTGAGCGCCCTGGCAGAGCCTATGGCTGATAAACTTACGATCTCTTAACTTTTTTGAAAGTATAGGCCCTGCTTATTATTTCAGAAGCAACGCCCTGAGCGCCCTGGCAGAGCCTAGCGACGGCTCCTGTGAATTGCTGACGCAGGAATTGTTACCGCACCTCAACGTAGCGGACGGAGGGACGGTAGCGGACGGAGGGACGGTAGCGGACGGAGGGACGGTAGCTGACGGAGGGACGGTAGCGGACGTAGGGGCGGTGGCCGACGCTGTGCTGGATGCTATGGTGGTTCTTACCGACGCTGCCTCTTGTCAGCGCTGCGTGGAGGCTCTCTGGAAGGCTATTGAGGCTCGTCCCACCCCTGCCTTGTGTAAATCTCTGGCAAGAGTGAGTTACCCTTAGTGTGCTGCAGCAGACTATTTACTGTTAATGTTGGAGGATAATGTACTGTTAGTGTATAGTCTCTGTGTAAATCTCTGGCAAGAGTGAGTTACCCTCAGTTTGCTGCAGGAGACTAGCTACCGTTACTGTTGGAGGATAATGTACTGTTAGTGTTATAGTCTCTGTTTAAATCTCTGACAAGAGTGAATACCTCCTAATTTGCTATAAGGTACAACCAACCGTTGGTCATAGAGCACCGTTGGGTCTTGCATTGTTTAAATCTATTAGATTAGTGAGCCTTTTATGATATACCGCAACCATAAGAAATTACTAACTATCATCCAACAGTTTGTTGCTAACGGATAATCAGCAATGTTAAATTAAGAAATTCACCTCGACCAGACGATCGATTTAGTGTCCTTCGAATGCCCAAACTGCAGTCGGTTCTTGATGTGTACGGCATGTCTATTGCTTGTATGAGGAACTTATCTTTGCCTTAAAAAGTGCACACATTACTCCAAAAATATACAAAAAAATTTCGTATTATTGGCATTACTTGCAAAAAACTGCAGGCTGCCTAACTCACTCGTATTTATTCTTAACACCGCGAGAACTAATGAATATTTTTATCGCATTTTCTCATTTATTGAAAAAATGCACTCTTGTGCTTGCCATGTCCGTCCGTCCGTCCGTCTGTCTGTCTGTCCGTCCATGACTTCACGTTTTCGTCGACGAGAAAATGCGCTCTCTGTCACTCACTGCAGTGAGTACTGAGTTATATTTTTTATTTATTTTACAGATCATAGATAAAACTGGTGACGACGCTGGTGCCCAGGAGTTTTTGTTCTCATCTTGGCGAGGTCTGGAGAAAGTCGTGGCTCTTGGTGTGATGGCAGCTATGCCGTCCACTGCCCTCAATAAAAACCACACTTCGAATTTGCCTGATTTGTTACAGCAATTATCTGGGGAAGAGAAGCTGGATTTGTTGTCTGCCATTGCTGAGTTGTGTCGGTCACTGTCAGCGATCCGTGGGTGTGTAATTATTACATTATTTAAATTCATTTTACCAACAGCAAGTTACCGAGAGTAACTTGTAGTGGTAGGTGTGTAACTATTACATAAATTAACTTTACCAACAGTACGTTACCGGAAGTAACTTGTATTTGCAAATACTTACGAGTTAACTTCTAGATTTGTATTTAGTGATTCGGTCGCTCAGGGGCTTTCTTTCATCAATGATGTAGACGATGTAGACAAGTTAGTACATTTCTGAACTTGATAATTTGTGAGTTGCGTGATCCTACCCAATAATCCTGGAGAGAAAATATTATTGAATAGGATCATGTAAATCACAAATTATTGAAATTTCTACCAACGAGACATATTTGCTGTCGATTTTATTGATTTTTTTAAAATAAGAATCTTTCTTTTAATCTAGAACCTTAATCCAAGATAAGAACCTGCTTTTGAGTTTGTAACTTATCTTTTTTTAGTTTAAAAAAAATTTTTAACCCTCCTGTTTTTAACCTAACCTAACTTAGATAACGATTACAACCTCAATTTTATATCAAATTCAATTATTTAAATCCGAGATCAATGTACAGGCCCTGCGCTGCGCACTCCGCTGAGCTTGCCGCTGAGCTGCTCTCTGGCAGCGCTCCAACCAGCGGCTGGTGGCACAATGTGGCAGAGAACTTCAATATGGCAGCCGTGTGGCCTCTTGATACAGAGACTACAGCTGAGAATGCTGCTCTCTTGGTGGGTTGGAAGTATTAACACTGAAATTAGAGCAGAGTATACTGCAGTGTGGTCTCTTGATACAGAGACTGCAGCTGAGAATACTGCTCTCTTGGTGGGTTGGTAGTATTAACACTGAAATTAGAGCAGAGTATACTGCCGTGTGGTCTCTTGACACAGAGACTGCAGCTGAGAATACTGCTCTCTTGGTGGGTTGGTAGTATTAACACTGAAATTAGAGTATACTGCAATGTAACACTTAAGACACCAGTTATCCTAACACCTGTTGTACTGACGGTGGTGCAGGCGGTGGTGGTGGAGGGGCTGGTGTGCTGTTATCCTAATACCTGTTGTCCTGGTGCAGGTGGTGGTGGTGGAGGGGCTGGTGTGCTGTTATCCTAACACCTGTTATCCTGGTGCAGGTGGTGGTGGTGGAGGGGCTGGTGTGCTGTTATCCTAACACCTGTTGTCCTGGTGCAGGCGGTGGTGGTGGAGGGACTGGTGTGCTGTTATCCTAATACCTGTTATCCTGGTGCAGGTGGTGGTGGTGGAGGGGCTGGTGTGCTGGTGTCAGGACGCAGGGCCGCTGGGTCGCCCTGAGCTGCTGCTGCCGCTGCTGCGCTGGGCCACCGCGCCCACTGCTCCTGAGGCGTGTCGCCAGGCCGCCGTGCTCGCTATGGCTGCTCTTGTTAACAAACTGCCTACAGGTGAACCATGTTTTATTGTTAACTATGTATGCATATAATGAATATTGATGTTTTTTAGTCCTTCAATGTATGCTGTGATAATTCAATTTGATGTTCCATGTTGGTGTTAGGTTTCATCTCATACTTAACTTTTCTTCTAAGAACGCGAATTTCCCCTTGTGTGAATTTTCCATTTTTGAAAACAACTGATCATGTTGTGACGAGATATGAAGGCTTATAAAATCTTTATCAAGGTATTCAAATGCATTATTGTTTATAAACAATATGTTTAAAAGGGGGTTGGACCTATTACATTTTTCACCGAGCAGAATAGTTTTCAATGTGCGTCAGATATTGGTTGAGTTATCCAAAAAATATATTATTTGATGAATTTTCCAGGTGCTGACTTCTTACGTCTTCTTAAGTGGCTGGAACACGAGCTGAAGAAGATCATGGAGGGCGGCCACGCCCCCCACAAGAAGCTGGCCGTGACGCTGATGGGGTGGGTGCTGAAGGCCCTTGAGATGAGGGCGGCTCCTGAAACTCTCAAGTGGAGAAATGAGGTAAAATTCTGATTTATTTTTATTTTTTTTGGTAGGTATGTTAAATGATTATCAGAGTGGTAATATCAACACTAAACTTTCGGATTTTATTTTTTATTTTTGGTAACTTAAATGTTAATCAGAGTGGTAATATTAACACTAAAACGCTTGTAGGGATTTATGATAGATCACTAGTGCACCCTGTGTTTATAATTTTGTACTATTGTTTTGACATGCATTTTTTAAAACCGCATTTTATTCGCTTGTAAATAGTAACTTTCTCAAGCACTTCTTACCACTACACTCGAATTATTTATTCGTTTATTTATGTCTAATGTGTTTTATTGACCTCATTTTATTCGCTTGCAAATAGTAGCTTTTTTCTCAAACACTTCTTACCGCTACACCCGAATTATTTATTGGGTTATTTATGCCTAATATGTTTTATCGCCGTACATTGTTTAGGCATTTAGGCTGTACACTGTAAATTCATCACAACATACATTATTAATGAGAAAATATGCTAACAATCAAACAGCAAAAAGAAAACATGTCAACGAACATTGTTAATAAGTATTGTAGCACAATCTATGTATACAGCTGCAGTCGCTACTGTCTAACGAGGAGCTCGGCGTAACCGCCGCTCAGTGCTACTCCGTCCTGCTGTCTGACCACGCATACGCCTTCTGCGCGTCATCCTCGTCCAACGTCAGGTATGTGGTATGCCGGTGTCAGGTATGCGGTATAACAGCGTCAGGTATGCGGTATACCAGCGTCAGGTATGTGGTATGCCAGCGTCAGGTATGCGGTATGCCGGTGTCAGGTATGCGGTATAACAGCGTCAGGTATGCGGTATACCAGCGTCAGGTATGCGGCGCATACGCATTCTGCGCGTCATCCTCGTCCAACGTCAGGTATGCGGTATGCCGGCGTCAGGTATGCGGTATAACAGCGTCAGGTATGTGGTATGCCGGCGTCAGGTATGCGGCGCATACGCCTTCTGCGCGTCATCCTCGTCCAATGTCAGGTATGCGGTATGCCAGCGTCAGGTATGCGGTATACCAGCGTCAGGTATGTGGTATGCCAGCGTCAGGTATGCGGTATGCCGGTGTCAGGTATGCCGGCGTCAGGTATGTGGTAT